>NC_092159.1:8437921-8447921 GCF_045791955.1 Oncorhynchus clarkii lewisi | reverse complement strand
CCATAGGGCTCTGGTCTAAAGTAGTGCACTATGTAGGGAATAGGATGCCATTTGGAACGCAGGCAGAGACACTGAGTGCCTCTGTGCTTTTCTTATCAGTGTTATTTCCGCTGTGCTTCGGGGTCTGTTCTCTGGCTGTAAAGCCGTTGGATACACGGAGGTGCCTGACTAATGGCATGTTTCCACAGTGGAATGTTTCCATCTGATCTGAGGGTTCTACTGGGGGTTGGTGCACTAAAAAACTAGCATTTCAAAAGGCTTTTCATGTTGGTAGTTTACAATAGTGTTTATTGGTTTTATGTGATTTTCACAAGTGTCTGAGAAACAATGTATTTTTTGTGCGTGATTTTAAGTGATATGCTCTCTCTCTCTCTCCCTCTCCCTCTCCCTCTCTGTCTCTGCTCCCTCTCTGTCTGTCTCTCTCTATCTCCCTCTTTGTCTCTATCACTCTCTCTGTCGCTCTCTCTGTCTATCTCTCTCTATCTCCCTCTTTGTCTCTCTCTGTCTCTATCACTCTCTCTGTCGCTCTCTCTGTCTATCTCTCTCAATCTCCCTCTTTGTCTCTCTCTGTCGCTCTCTCTCTCTCTCTCTCTCTCTCTCTCTCTCTCTCTCTCTCTCTCTCTCTCTCTCTCTCTCTCTCTCTCTCTCTCTCTCTCTCTCTCTCTCTCTCTCTCTCCCTGTCTGTCTCCCTCTCTGTCTGTCTCTCTCTATCTCCCTCTTTGTCTCTCTCTGTCTCTCGTGATCTCTCAGTTCCAGACTGAGTAAGGATGTTGGGCCTCCTCCTGTGTGTGAGTTCCCTCCTCCTCCCCCTCCTCTCCCCCTCCCTCGCCCAGGGATCAGGGCCGAGGGTGCGCCTGGCAGGTGAGAGGCGGGGCCCCAACGAGGGTCGAGTAGAGGTGTTCTATAACGGGGCGTGGGGGACGGTGTGTGATGACGAGGTGGATATTAACCTGGCCAACGTGGTGTGTCGAGAGCTGGGCTTCTCACGCAGTCTCACCTGGGCTCACAGCTCTAAGTTTGGGGAAGGACAAGGTACGGTAACACCTTACTTCCTTAATAATCCTCTTTGTTGCTGGAACTTAAGGCTTTCACAAGAGAGCGCCACTGTTGCCCGTCTTCTGCCTGTCTGGAGATTGTGTTTCGTGACATCGGTTCAACCTTTACTTATGTGAGCTGGTCAACTGGGAGAATCAGTTGTATCTTATTGATCGCTCTTGATTGGCTGCTAACGAGGAAGTGTGCCCCTTCTTCTCCCATTAGGTCTGATCTGGTTGGATAACGTGCACTGCATGGGGACGGAGCTCTCCCTGTCTGACTGTCACTCCAACGGCTGGGGGATAAATGACTGCACCCACTCTGAGGACCTGGGGATCGTCTGTAGCACCCAGAGGAGGGTCCACTACTCCCCTAACCAGGTAGAGGGCTCCCCCACATCCCTGGCCGTCCCAGTGGCCTCGGCCCGACCACAGAGGATCCCCAACCTCTCCACACCGCCACGTCTATCCACAGTCCAAGACAGGGTGGCCCCTCCTCCCCCTGCTCACATCACATCCCCCGGGAGAAGGGGTCATGAGATTGCCCTCCACCGCAACACCCCCAGAGGTCAGGGTCAAAGTTCACGGCAACAGCGTCGGGGTCATGATATCCACTTGCGTACCCGGAACGGCCAGAGTCAGGCGGGAGGGGAGGCCAGGACGAGACAGGAGAACCCGGCCGTGCCTCAGGGGCATCAGATCCCCCCCCGGCTGGGGAATGGTGCAGCCTACAGGCAGGCCCAGGATGTGGGGCGGACCGGACCACAGGCGACCAGATGGGAGGCAGAGATCCCCAGGCAGCCCAGTGGGAACCATGTTGAACCAGAGGCAGAAATCCCCAACGTTGACATCACAGACGGACAGGTGACGAAAAACACTTTCTCTCATTCTCTCTGTCTTGCTCTGCCTCTCTCTGGCTTCCCCTTTCTCTCATTCTCTCTGTCTTGCTCTGCCTCTCTCTGGCTTCCCCTTTCTCTCATTCTCTCTGTCTTGCTCTGCCTCTCTCTTCCTTCCCCTTTCTCTCTCTCACATTCACAAACATACACTCAACCCTCCCCCCCACACACACACCTGCCCCCACACACTCAACACCCCAACACTACTGTACTGTACCTATCCACGGTCGCCTCAAGTAGCCCCATGGCAACTCCCGGGGTACAGGAAGCTGATTGGTGGAGCCAGGAGCCCACAGCCCGATAGGCACGCCGTAATTACAGACGGCCCTAAAACCAGGCCTTTTCCGGATCCAATTCATAATGGGCAGTATCCCTCACATTCAGGCCTCAACCTCTAGTAGGTAAACAGACCCAACTCCCTAAACACAGGGCTGTTCGCAGAGCCTCCACAGAGGAAAGACCAGCCCATCTATCACCTACCCATCTGTTAGACCTCGTAACATCTATCACCTACCCATCTGTTAGACCTCGTAACATCTTATATACTGAGGCTAAGTTCATGACCTTACCACTGTTTTGGAACGTAATACACACACACACAGGTTATACACACATTATACACATATATAGATACACACACACACATATACACAGACATATACACACATTATACACATATATAGATACACACACACACATATACACATACATGTACACACATTATACACACATACTGCATACACACATATATACACTACTCTTCAAAAGTTTGGGGTCACTTAGAAATGTCCTTGTTTTTGAAAGAAAAGCACATTTTTTGTCAATTAAAATAACATAAAATTGATCAGAAATACAGTGTAGACATTGTTAATGTTGTAAATGACTATTGTAGCTGGAAACGGCTGATTTTTTATGGAATATCTACAGAGGCGTACAGAGGCCCATTATCAGCAACCATCACTCCTGTGTTCCAATGGCACGTTGTGTTAGCTAATCCAAGTTTATCATTTTAAAAGGCTAATTGATCATTAGAAAACCCTTTTGCAATTATGTTAGTGTAACCGATGTGAAATGGCTAGCTAGTTAGCGGGGTGCACGCTAATAGCGTTTCAATCGGTGACATCACTCGCTCTGAGACCTTGAAGTAGTTGTTCCGCTTGCTCTGCAAGGGGCCACGGCTTTTGTGGCGCGATGGGTAACGGTGCTTTTTGGGAGGCCGTTGTTAATGTGTGCAGAGGGTCCCTGTTTTGAGCCCAGGTAGGGGCGAGGAGAGGGACGGAAGCTATACTGTTACATTAGCACAGCTGAAAACCGTTGTCCTGATTAAAGAAGCAATAAAACTGGCCTTCTTTACACTAGCTGAATGTCTGGAGCATCAGCATTTGTGGGTTTGATTACAGGCTCAAAATGGCCAGAAACAAAGGCCTTTCTTCTGAAACTCGTCAGTCTATTCTTGTTCTAAGAAATGTTCCATGCGAGAAATTGACAAGAAACTGAAGATCTCGTACAACGCTGTGTACTACTCCCTTCACAGAACAGCGCAAACTGGCTCTAACCAGAATAGAAAAAGGAGTGGGAGGCCCCGGTGCACAACTGAGCAAGAGGACAAGTACATTAGAATCGCCTCACAAGTCCTCAACTGGCAGCTTCATTAAATAGTACACACAAAACACCAGTCTCAACGTCAACAGTGAAGAGGCGACTCCGGGATGCTGGCCTTCTAGGCAGAGTTCCTCTATCCAGTCTCAACGTCAACAGTGAAGAGGCGACTCCGGGATGCTGGCCTTCTAGGCAGAGTTCCTCTGTCCAGTCTCAACGTCAACAGTGAAGAGGCGACTCCGGGATGCTGGCCTTCTAGGCAGAGTTCCTCTGTCCAGTGTCTGTGTTATTTTGCCCATCTTAATCTTTTCTTTTTATTGGCCAGTCTGATGGCTTTTTTTTTGCAACTCTGCCTAGAAGGCCAGCATCCCGGAGTCGTCTCTTCACTGTTGACGTTGAGACTGGACAGAGGAACTCTGCCTAGAAGGACAGCATCCCGGCGTCGCCTCTTCACTGTTGACGTTGAGACTGGTGTTTTGCGGGTACTATTTAATGAAGCTATTGTAGCCGTTTTCAGCTACAATAGTAATTTACAACATTAACAATGTCTACACTGTATTTCTGATCAATTTGATGTTATTTTAATGGGCATAAATGTTTTATTTAAAAAACAAGGACATTTCTAAGGTTCTACCCAAAACTTTTGATATACACACACACACACACACACACACACACACACACACACACACACACACACACACACACACACACACACACTGTTTTCAGTGTGTTTGTTCCTTCATGTCCTTGTTGTGTAGAGACTGCGATGGCAATTAAAGTTGGATTCTGTTCTGTCCTCTCCCCCATTCCTCCCCATCCCTTCTCTCCTATCCCCCCTCCCCCCTCCCCCCTCCTCCCCTCCCCTCCCCCATTCCTCCCCATCCCCATCTCCTATCCCCCCTCCCCCTCCCCTCCCCTCCCCTCCCCCATTCCTCCCCATCTCCATCTCCTATCCCCCCTCCCCCTCCTCTCCCCTCCCCCAGACGGCCAGTAGGGTGAGGCTGGAGGAGGTACGTCTCCGGCCTGTTCTGACAGGCGTCCGCACCGGCTTGCTGTCAGAGGGCGTTTTGGAAGTGAAGCATGCTGGGAGGTGGCGTCATGTGTGCGACCAGGGCTGGGACCTCAGCGGCAGCCGTGTGGTGTGTGGCATGCTGGGATACCCCTCCGCCGAGGCATACGACCACACCGTCTATAGGTAAGGGAGAGAGGGTGTGTTTGTGTCTGGAAAGGTGTGTCCCCATTTTGACATCCCCATTTTTCACATAAATGTGTGCGCTTGTGTGTGTGTGTGTGTGTGGGGGGGGGGGGGGGTGCAGAGCTAGCATTACTACCACCATCTATACCAACAGTTACTACCACCATCTGTACCAGCAGTTACTCACCAGCATTGGACTAACCATGCCTGCATGTCTGGACTTTGCCTCATCATAGTAGGCTGTGCACTTTTAAATAGTCTTAAAGAGCAGGTGTGTGTCCCAAATGACTAGCTATTGCCTTTTTAGTGCACTACTTTTTATCAAAGCCCTGGTCAAACATAGTGCCCTAGACAGGGAATAGACTGTGATTTGGGACGTAACCTTAAAGAGTATGTTATTAATGTCAGAGGCTGGCTGTAGGAGGAGCATCATGTGTGTTTGGATGGAGACCAGGAACGTCTCCTCTAATCTCATGTAATTATACACAACCGGTGGGAATAGCATACGACAGCACTTCCTATAAGTTTTACAAAAACTCTCTAGTTTTCTCTCTTTCTCTGTCTATCTCTCACCCCATCTATCTCTCACCCCTCTATCTCTCACCCCGTCTCTCACCCCATCTATCTCTCACCCCGTCTATCTCTCACCCCGTCTATCTCTCACCCCATCTATCTCTCACCCCGTCTATCTCTCACCCCATCTATCTCTCGTTCTCTATCTGTTTCTGTTCCCTACTCTGTCTCTCTCACCCCATCTATCTCTCACCCGTCTATCTCTCACCCCATCTATCTCTCACCCCGTCTATCTCTCACCCCATCTATCTCTCACCCCGTCTATCTCTTACCCCATCTATCTCTCACCCCGTCTATCTCTCACCCCATCTATCTCTCGTTCTCTATCTGTTTCTGTTCCCTACTCTGTCTATCTCTCACCCCATCTATCTCTCACCCCGTCTATCTCTCACCCCATCTATCTCTCACCCCGTCTATCTCTCACCCCGTCTATCTCTCATTCTCTATCTGTTTCTCTCTCGTTCTCCATCTATCTCTCACCCCGTCTATCTCTCATTCTCTATCTATCTCTCACCCGTCTATCTCTCTCTCTGTCTATCTCTCACCCCATCTATCTCTCACCTCATCTATCTCTCATTCTCTATCTGTTTCTCTCTCTCTGTTCTCTCTCTACCTCTGGTTTCAGTAACTGTGTTTCAGTGGCTACATGGTTTGGTTGGGAAAGGTTTGTGTCTTTCAGTGAGAAACGTTTATTGATACAATTATCTTTGTTTGTGTTTTTGTAGGCTACAGTAGTTCCATTATTTCCCCAAGTCTCCCACATGTCACTTCTACAGTCATATTCTAGAACACTTAGACCTGTAGAACCCATTACCCACTTCTACAGTCATATTCTAGAACACTTAGACCTGTAGAATCCATTACCCACTTCTACAGTCATATTCTAGAACACTTAGACCTGTAGAATCCATTACCCACTTCTACAGTCATATTCTAGAACACTTAGACCTGTAGAATCCATTACCCACTTCTACAGTCATATTCTAGAACACTTAGACCTGTAGAATCCATTAACCACTTCTACAGTCATATTCTAGAACACTTAGACCTGTAGAATCCATTACCCGGGTGTGAATCTCGTCCATCTGTCCATCTGTCTGTCCCCAGCTGTAAATAACCTTTATGAAGGCACAGACCTTTAAAGCCTACAGACACACAGACCACCTCTGTCTGTCCGTCCAGCCACAGGCTTTATTTACGGCCTGTGTGGAGGATGTCTCCTCTACCCTAAACTATCTTTACATCCCAGATAATTACAGCTAATGTCCAGGTTAGGCTGCTGAATAAACACACACACACACAAACATATCCTTTCACACTCACATGCATAGAGACATGGAGAGGCAGAGAGATAGAGAGATGGAGAGGTGGAGGGCACACACACACACACACTGCTACATTTAAAAAAATCTGTTCCTCTTTACAGTCACTTCCTGATTGAGATCACAAACCATAGAGTTGAATAAGGGGAGCACTTGACACACCATTATGGCAAAGACGCAAAGAGGTGCCCTCTCTCCAACTCTATGTCACTAAACCCACCGAGACCTCCACATTTTCCTCGTCTAGGAATCCCCTTTTTGGGGAAGATTTTCAGCTTTTTAACAGAGGTTTTTCTGCCCCAGTTGAGGAGGTGTGAGGCAGGAGAAAGGTTGTGAATGTTTCACCGCCAGAGAGAGAGAAAAAAAGCTTTTTGTTGTTGTTCTTTTTCTTCATGAGATGAAAACATCGCCACGTTTGCTGTTCCTCTCAGAGGAAATAACAGTGATTTGATGCCAGCCTTTCGTCTCTCCAAATCTCTCAACAGTTTCTAAATCTGTTTCAAAGAGAATGTTAGGTCAATGTTGACACAGAGCTTAAAGGTGTTTATACACACACACACAACTCTAGAGGTTTTTAGACAAACATTTCACCTCAGTAGTCAGTTAGTGGGCCCTGTGCTGGCCTCCCATTTTGTCAGCCAGTCATTTGGAAGAGCAGATGGCAGACACTATTATTTATTTTTAAACCGGTGACCGGTGCTTCCTTCCACCTAAACCACAGAGCAGATGAATGATGGTGTCTTAGCCTCCTTCCACCTAAACCACAGAGCAGATGAATGATGGTGTCTTAGCCTCCTTCCACCTAAACCACAGAGCAGATGAATGATGGTGTCTTAGCCTCCTTCCACCTAAACCACAGAGCAGATGAATGATGGTGTCTTAGCCTCCTTCCACCTAAACCACAGAGTAGATGAATGATGGTGTCTTAGCCTCCTTCCACCTAAACCACAGAGCAGATGAATGATGGTGTCTTAGCCTCCTTCCACCTAAACCACAGAGCAGATGAATGATGGTGTCTTAGCCTCCTTCCACCTAAACCACAGAGCAGATGAATGATGGTGTCTTAGCCTCCTTCCACCTAAACCACAGAGCAGATGAATGATGGTGTCTTAGCCTCCTTCCACCTAAACCACAGAGTAGATGAATGATGGTGTCTTAGCCTCCTTCCACCTAAACCACAGAGCAGATGAATGATGGTGTCTTAGCCTCCTTCCACCTAAACCACAGAGCAGATGAATGATGGTGTCTTAGCCTCCTTCCACCTAAACCACAGAGTAGATGAATGATAGAAGCACAGCCATCTCTGCTCTGCCGTTTGATTCAGAGAGCCTAACTTCAGTATCTGTCAGGGATGGACAGCTGGGCTGTGTCCCAAATGGCATCATACTCCCTATATACTGCGCTACATTCTGACCAGAGGGCCCTGTTCTAAAAACAGGGCCATTTGGGCTCATCCTGGTGTTCTGGGCGTTGAACTTGAGGTTGAGAGGTTGGTTTATGCGTCAGAGAAGAACTGTCTCTTCTGTGGTGCCAAATGGTACTTTAGTCTGGTTTGGTCTTACTCTACTGGTTGGCCAAGTTCACTTTGGCCTCACCCGGTCCAGCCTTAGCCAAGTCTTCCCAACCTGGTCCAGTCTTAGTCAAGTCTTCCCAACCTGGTCCAGTCTTAGCCAAGTCTTCCCAACCTGGTCCAGTCTTAGCCAAGTCTTCCCAACCTGGTCCAGTCCTAGCCAAGTCTTCCCAACCTGGTCCAGTCTTAGCCAAGTCTTCCCAACCTGGTCCAGTCTTAGCCAAGTCTTCCCAACCTGGTCCAGTCCTGGCCAAGTCTTCCCAACCTGGTCCAGTCCTGGCCAAGTCTTCCCAACCTGGTCCAGTCCTGGCCAAGTCTTCCCAACCCGGTCCAGTCTTAGCCAAGTCTTCCCAACCTGGTCCAGTCCTGGCCAAGTCTTCCCAACCTGGTCCAGTCTTAGCCAAGTCTTCCCAACCTGGTCCAGTCTTAGCCAAGTCTTCCCAACCCGGTCCAGTCTTAGCCAAGTCTTCCCAACCCGGTCCAGCCTTAGCCAAGTCTTCCCAACCCGGTCCAGTCTTAGCCAATTCTTCCCAACCCGGTCCAGTCTTAGCCAAGTCTTCCCAACCCGGTCCAGTCTTAGCCAAGTCTTCCCAACCTGGTCCAGTCTTAGCCAAGTTTTCCCAACCTGGTCCAGTCTTAGCCAAGTCTTCCCAACCTGGTCCAGTCCTGGCCAAGTCTTCCCAACCTGGTCCAGTCCTGGCCAAGTCTTCCCAACCTGGTCCAGTCCTGGCCAAGTCTTCCCAACCTGGTCCAGTCTTAGCCAAGTCTTCCCAACCTGGTCCAGTCCTGGCCAAGTCTTCCCAACCTGGTCCAGTCTTAGCCAAGTCTTCCCAACCTGTTCCAGTCCTGGCCAAGTCTTCCCAACCTGGTCCAGTCTTAGCCAAGTCTTCCCAACCTGGTCCAGTCTTAGCCAAGTTTTCCCAACCTGGTCCAGTCTTAGCCAAGTCTTCCCAACCGGGTCCAGTCCTGGCCAAGTCTTCCCAACCTGGTCCAGTCCTGGCCAAGTCTTCCCAACCTGGTCCAGTCCTGGCCAAGTCTTCCCAACCTGGTCCAGTCTTAGCCAAGTCTTCCCAACCTGGTCCAGTCTTAGCCAAGTCTTCCCAACCTGGTCCAGTCTTAGCCAAGTTTTCCCAACCTGGTCCAGTCTTAGCCAAGTCTTCCCAACCTGGTCCAGTCCTGGCCAAGTCTTCCCAACCTGGTCCAGTCCTGGCCAAGTCTTCCCAACCTGGTCCAGTCCTGGCCAAGTCTTCCCAACCTGGTCCAGTCTTAGCCAAGTTTTCCCAACCTGGTCCAGTCTTAGCCAAGTCTTCCCAACCGGGTCCAGTCCTGGCCAAGTCTTCCCAACCTGGTCCAGTCCTGGCCAAGTCTTCCCAACCTGGTCCAGTCCTGGCCAAGTCTTCCCAACCTGGTCCAGTCTTAGCCAAGTCTTCCCAACCTGGTCCAGTCTTAGCCAAGTCTTCCCAACCTGGTCCAGTCTTAGCCAAGTTTTCCCAACCTGGTCCAGTCTTAGCCAAGTCTTCCCAACCTGGTCCAGTCCTGGCCAAGTCTTCCCAACCTGGTCCAGTCCTGGCCAAGTCTTCCCAACCTGGTCCAGTCCTGGCCAAGTCTTCCCAACCTGGTCCAGTCTTAGCCAAGTCTTCCCAACCTGGTCCAGTCCTGGCCAAGTCTTCCCAACCTGGTCCAGTCTTAGCCAAGTCTTCCCAACCTGGTCCAGTCCTGGCCAAGTCTTCCCAACCTGGTCCAGTCTTAGCCAAGTCTTCCCAACCTGGTCCAGTCTTAGCCAAGTTTTCCCAACCTGGTCCAGTCTT
>NC_092159.1:8430421-8432921 GCF_045791955.1 Oncorhynchus clarkii lewisi | reverse complement strand
TAACCAGTATTCTGTCTGTAGAGGAGGACTGGTAGAGGTATTAACCAGTATTCTGTCTGTAGAGGAGGACTGGTAGAGGTATTAACCAGTATTCTGTCTATAGAGGACTGGTAGAGGTATTAACCAGTATTCTGTCTGTAGAGGAGGACTGGTAGAGGTATTAACCAGTATTCTGTCTGTAGAGGAGGACTGGTAGAGGTATTAACCAGTATTCTGTCTGTAGAGGAGGACTGGTAGAGATATTAACCAGTATTCTGTCTATAGAGGAGGACTGGTAGAGGTATTAACCAGTATTCTGTCTGTAGAGGAGGACTGGTAGAGATATTAACCAGTATTCTGTCTATAGAGGACTGGTAGAGGTATTAACCAGTATTCTGTCTGTAGAGGAGGACTGGTAGAGATATTAACCAGTATTCTGTCTGTAGAGGAGGACTGGTAGAGATATTAACCAGTATTCTGTCTATAGAGGAGGACTGGTAGAGGTATTAACCAGTATTCTGTCTATAGAGGAGGACTGGTAGAGGTATTAACCAGTATTCTGTCTGTAGAGGAGGACTGGTAGTAATACTCTTCTGTTTCTTTCAGGAAACTATGGGACGCCAAGTTGGCAGATCCCTCTACCAGGTACATGTCTGCTTGTTTGTTTTTTATTTTTATTGTTTGTTCTCTGCCCGTCTTTCATTTGTCATGGTGGTGGTGATGATTCATATTTCTCTCCCTTCTTCCCCTCTCCTCCACCCCCCTCCTCTCCCTCCCCTCCCCTCCGCCCTCTCTCCCCTGTCCTCCTCTCTCCCTTCTTCCCCTCTCCTCCTCTCCCCTCCTCTCCCCCTCTCCCCCTCTCTCCCCTCTCCTCCTCTCCACTCCTCTCCCTTCCCTTCCCCTCCCCCTCTCCCCCTCCCCTTCTCTCTCCCTCCTCCCCCTCTCCTCCTCTCCCCTCCCCTTCTCTCTCCCTTCTTCCCCTGTCCTACTCTCCCTTCCCCTCCCCTCCCCCTCTCCCCCTCCCCTTCTCTCTCCCTTCTTCCCCTGTCCTACTCTCCCTTCCCCTCCCCTCCCCCTCTCCCCCTCCCCTTCTCTCTCCCTCCTCCCCCACTCCCCTACAGACTAGCAGGTCTGTCCAGTAAGAAGGGTTACTGGGTAGAGCAGGTCAAGTGTTTGGGTACGGAGCCTGTCCTCTCCCAGTGCCACTCCCAGCTCTCCCTCCCCAGGAACCAGGTCACCTGTCAGGGAGGCATGTACGCCGTGGTGCGCTGTGTACCTGGACACCAGTTCACACGCCTCTCCTCGGGGAGACCGCCCGCTCCCCCCGACGTCCAGGTAAGGAGGGAGAGACGGAGGGAGTGTGGGCGAGAGAGAAGAGAGAAAGGGAGAGAAAGAGGAGAAGGAGAGGGGGGACAGGGAGGAGAGGGGGGACAGGGAGGAGAGGGAGGAGAGGACTGGGAGGAGAGGGGGGACAGGGAGGAGAGGGGGGACAGGGAGAAGAGGGGGGACAGGGAGGAGAGGGGGGACAGGGAGGAGAGGGGGGGCAGGGAAGAGAGGGGGGAGGGAGGAGAGGGGGGACAGGGAGGAAAGGGGTGACAGGGAGGAGAGGGGGGACAGGGAGGAGAGGGGGGACAGGGAGGAGAGGGGGGACATGGAGGAGAGGGAGGACAGGGAGGAGAGGGGGGACAGGGAGGAGAGGGGGGACAGGGAGGAGAGGGGGGACAGGGAGGAGAGGGAGGACAGGGAGGAGAAGGAGGACAGGGAGGAGAGGGGGGACAGGGAGGAGAGGGGGGACAGGGAGGAGATGGAGGACAGGGAGGAGAAGGAGGACAGGGAGGAGAGGGGGGACAGGGAGGAGAGGGTCTCTCACGTTTATTAGAAATAATAAAGGACTCAGCGTTCAGGCTTTCCTCTGAATGAAAACCTCTCTTATCTTCACCTGCACAGCTATTATTGACAAATCATCCCTTGGGCAATTCTTATGACTCACACTTTTACCTCACCCTTCTCTCCCGCCTCCTACCCCTCTCTCACTCCTCTCCCCTTCCCCCTCCCCTCTCTCCTCCTCTAGCTGGGGGTGCGTCTGAAAGCAGGCCCCAGGCTGGGGGAGGGCAGGGTGGAGGTGCTGAGAGAGGGGAAGTGGGGGACCGTGTCGGACCACCTGTGGGACCTGAAGGCAGCCAGCGTGGTCTGCAGGGAGCTGGGGTTCGGATCGGCCAAGGAGGCCCTCAACAAGGCCCAGCTGGGACAGGGTAAGGGTTGTAAGGGGTGTCACACACACATGGTCACATGGTCACATGGTCACATGGTCGGGACAGGAAAGGACAATGGATTATATATTTTCAAAGAGGAAAAGTGTGAAAACGTCAATATACAGCACATTCAGTGGGAATAGGACTTCCTGGTCTCTGTTCACTACAGTATACTGGTGCCTCTGATCAGGGCCGGATAGGGAAGAAGTGCAGTGCACTATGTAGGAAACAGGACCTAGGGTGCCATTTAGGACACATTTTAGCATCGT
>NC_092159.1:8420421-8425421 GCF_045791955.1 Oncorhynchus clarkii lewisi | reverse complement strand
TGATTGTGGGAGTTGTAGTTTTAAAAGACAAGTGTAAGGGGGTTGATTGTGGTAGTTGTAGTTTTAAGAGACAAGTGTAGGAGGGTTGATTGTGGGAGTTGTAGTTTTAAGAGACAAGTGTAGGAGGGTTTGATTTTGGTAGTTGTAGTTTTAAGAGACAAGTGTAGGAGGGTTGATTGTGGTAGTTGTAGTTTTATGGAGATGATAGGAGGTTGTGGTATAGGCATTTTCAACTAAACAAAGAACAGTTATTCCTGACCTGGTTGTCCTTCCTCTGGAACCAACCGTGTCAACAGTCTTGCCTGTGACCATTCAAAGTGGAATGGTTCTTTACTGCTTGTGGTTGTGGCTCTGCTGCGGTCGACAGAGTGAGAACAACCTGGTCACTCTCCTGACCACAGCAGTACCACGCAGGGTCCAAATCCAACTGACGAACACAGCGTCTACTGTTCTATTCTGGGAGCGTGAGGTTGTGATAAAGAGGGAACGGTTCCAAACAGATCTCTAACTGTCTCGTATTCTTTTCTATTGTAGTCTATATATATATATATATTCATCGCCACGGCTACGCAAAAAAAAGCTGAGTCAAAAAGAAAAATCTCTGTCTGTCAGCGTCCTCAAATGAACGTAGGAAATAATTAATTTGATAGATGTATTGTTTACAGTAAGTCACACAACAGACAAACAACAACAGTAGAAAAATCAATCAATCAATCAATCAAATGTATTTACATAGCCCTTCTTACATCAGCTGATATCTCAAAGTGCTGTACAGAAACCCAGCCTAAAACCCCAAACAGCAAGCAATGCAGGTGTAGAAGCACGGTGGCTAGGAAAAACTCCCTAGAAAGGCCAAAACCTAGGAAGAAACCTAGAGAGGAACCAGGCTATGTGGGGTGGCCAGTCCTCTTCTGGCTGTGCCGGGTGGAGATTATAACAAAACATGGTCAAGATGTTCAAATGTTCATAAATGACCAGCATGGTCGAATAATAATAAGGCAGAATAGTTGAAACTGGAGCAGCAGCACAGTCAGGTGGACTGGGGACAGCAAGGAGTCATCATGTCAGGTATTCCTGGGGCATGGTCCTAGGGCTCAGGTCCTCCGAGAGAGAGAAAGAAAGAGAGAATTAGAGAGAGCATATGTGGGATGGCCAGTCCTCTTCTGGCTGTGCCGGGTGGAGATTATAACAGAACATGGCCAAGATGTTCAAATGTTCATAAATGATCAGCATGGTCGAATAATAATAAGGCAGAACAGTTGAAACTGGAGCAGCAGCACAGCCAGGTGGACTGGGGACAGCAAGGAGTCATCATGTCAGGTAGTCCTGGGGCATGGTCCTAGGGCTCAGGTCCTCCGAGAGAGAGAAAGAGAGAAGGAGAGAATTAGAGAACGCACACTTAGATTCGAATAGGACAGGAGAAGTACTCCAGATATAACAAACTGACCCTAGCCCCCCGACACATAAACTACTGCAGCATAAATACTGGAGGCTGAGACAGATCATCATCCTCCTATCCTCACACACCAGACAAACACATCATCATCCTCCTATCCTCACACACCAGACAAACACATCATCATCCTCCTATCCTCACACACCAGACAAACACATCATCATCCTCCTATCCTCACACACCAGACAAACACATAATCATCCTCCTATCCTCACACAACAGACAAACAACAACAGTAGAAAACACATCATCATCCTCCTATCCTCACACACCAGACAAACACATCATCATCCTCCTATCCTCACACACCAGACAAACACATCATCATCCTCCTATCCTCACACACCAGACAAACACATCATCATCCTCCTATCCTCACACACCAGACAAGCACATCATCATCCTCCTATCCTCACACACCAGACAAACACATCATCATCCTCCTATCCTCACACACCAGACAAACAACAACAGTAGAAAACACATCGTCATCCTCCTATCCTCACACACCAGACAAACACATCATCATCCTCCTATCCTCACACACCAGACAAACACATCATCATCCTCCTATCCTCACACACCAGACAAACACATCATCATCCTCCTATCCTCACACACCAGACAAACAACAACAGTAGAAAACACATCATCATCCTCCTATCCTCACACACCAGACAAACACATCATCATCCTCCTATCCTCACACACCAGACAAACACATCATCATCCTCCTATCCTCACACACCAGACAAACACATCATCATCCTCCTATCCTCACACACCAGACAAACACATCATCATCCTCCTATCCTCACACAACAGACAAACACATCATCATCCTCCTATCCTCACACACCAGACAAACAACAACAGTAGAAAACACATCATCATCCTCCTATCCTCACACACCAGACAAACAACAACAACAGTAGAAAACACATCATCATCCTCTTATCCTCACACAACAGACAAACACATCATCATCCTCCTATCCTCACACACCAGACAAACACATCATCATCCTCCTATCCTCACACACCAGACAAACAACAACAGTAGAAAACACATCATCATCCTCCTATCCTCACACACCAGACAAACACATCATCATCCTCCTATCCTCACACACCAGACAAACACATCATCATCCTCCTATCCTCACACACCAGACAAACACATCATCATCCTCCTATCCTCACACACCAGACAAACACATCATCATCCTCCTATCCTCACACACCAGACAAACACATCATCATCCTCCTATCCTCACACACCAGACAAACACATCATCATCCTCCTATCCTCACACACCAGACAAACACATCATCATCCTCCTATCCTCACACACCAGACAAACAACAACAGTAGAAAACACATCGTCATCCTCCTATCCTCACACACCAGACAAACACATCATCATCCTCCTATCCTCACACACCAGACAAACACATCATCATCCTCCTATCCTCACACACCAGACAAACACATCATCATCCTCCTATCCTCACACACCAGACAAACAACAACAGTAGAAAACACATCATCATCCTCCTATCCTCACACACCAGACAAACACATCATCATCCTCCTATCCTCACACACCAGACAAACACATCATCATCCTCCTATCCTCACACACCAGACAAACACATCGTCATCCTCCTATCCTCACACACCAGACAAGCAAACAAGCTTTCAGTGCTATTGTTATTGTGTGTCAACTGTTCTCCAATCCCTTCATGTTGAATATTTATTTATCCGTTATTTTACCAGGTAAGTTGACTGAGAACATGTTCTCATTTGCAGCAATGACCTGGGGAATAGTTACAGGAGAGAGGAGGGGGATGAATGAGCCAATTGTAAACTGGGGATTATTAGGTGACCGTGATGGTTTGGACCCCGGGGTTAACACCCCTACTCTTACGATAAGTGCCATGGGATCTTTAATGACCTCAGAGAGTCAGGACACCCGTTTAACGTCCCATCCGAAAGACGGCACCCTACACAGGGCAGTGTCCCCAATCACTGCCCTGGGGCATTGGGATATTTTTTTAGATCAGCGGGAAGAGTGCCTCCTATTGGCCCTCCAACACCACTTCCAGCAGCATCTGGTCTCCCATCCAGGAACTGACCAGGACCAACCCTGCAAGCTTCAGAAGCAAGCCAGCAGTGGTATGCAGGGTGGTATGCTGCTGGCATATAGCATTAATAGCATTAATAACCTCTGTTTTTCTTCCTCCTCCTCCTCCTCCTCCTCCTCTCCTCTTCCTCACAGGCACTACCACAGCATTGAGGTGTTCACCCATTATGACCTTCTGACCCTGAATGGAACTAAGATCGCTGAGGGTCACAAAGCCAGCTTCTGTCTGGAGGACACCTACTGCCCCGAAGGTATGTCATCTTACCTACTGTCCTGACGCTATGTCACCTTACCTAATGTCCTGACGGTATGTCACCTTACCTACTGTCCTGACGCTATGTCACCTTACCTACTGTCCTGACGGTATGTCACCTTACCTACTGTCCTGATGGTATGCCACCTTACCTACTGTCCTGATGGTATGCCACCTTACCTACTGTCCTGACGGCACGTCACCTTACCTACTGCCCCGACGGTACGTCACCTTACCTACTGTCCTGATGGTATGTCACCTTAACTGGTGCCCAAACGGTATGTCACCTTACCTACTGTCCTGACGCTATGTCACCTTACCTACTGTCCTGACGCTATGTCACTTTACCTACTGTCCTGACGGTATGTCACCTTACCTACTGTCCCGACGGTACATCACCTTACCTACTGTCCTGACGGTATGTCACCTTACCTACTGTCCTGACGCTATGTCACTTTACCTACTGTCCTGACGCTATGTCACCTTACCTACTGTCCCGACGGTACATCACCTTACCTAGTGCCCTGACGGTACATCACCTTACCTACTGTCCGAACGGTATGTCACCTTACCTACTGTCCTGATGGTATGTCACCTTACCTACTGTCCTGACGGTACATCACCTTACCTAGTGCCCTGACGGTATGTCACCTTACCTACTGCCCGAACGGTATGTCACCTTACCTACTGCCCGAACGGTATGTCACCTTACCTACTGTCCTGATGGTATGTCACCTTACCTACTGTCCTGACGGTATGTCACCTTACCTAGTGCCCTGACGGTATGTCACCTTACCTACTGCTTGAACGGTATGTCACCTTACCTACTGTCCTGATGGTATGTCACCTTACCTACTGTCCTGACGCTATGTCACCTTATCTACTGTCCTGAATGTAACATCACCTTACCTACTGTCCTGATGGTATGTCACCTTACCTACTGCTCGGACGGTACGTCACCTTTCCTACTGCCCCGACGTTATGTCACCTTACCTACTGTCCCGAAGTTATGTCACATTACCTAGTGTCCCGATGGTACGTCACCTTACCTACTGTCCCGATGGTACATCACCTTACCTACTGTCCTGACGGTACATCACCTTACCTACTGTCCTGACGGTATGTCACCTTACCTACTGTCCCGA
>NC_092159.1:8387921-8415421 GCF_045791955.1 Oncorhynchus clarkii lewisi | reverse complement strand
CCAAGTTAATATGATTCTGTTTTAAACAGGCCATATAGCCAAGTTAATATGATTCTGTTTTAAACAGGCCATATAGCCAAGTTAATATGATTCTGTTTGAAACAGGCCATATAGCCAAGTTAATATGATTCTGTTTTAAACAGGCCATATAGCCAAGTTAATATGTGCTTATTGACCTTCTAAACTTGCCAAGAGAAAATACATAAAGAGCTTTAAACAAATTAGACAGAAAACTAAACAAACATGTTTCATAATTATGAATAGTTTTATGATTTATTGTCTTTTATGATTTATTGTCTTTTATGATTTATTGTCTTTTATGATTTATTGTCTTTTAAGATTTATTTCTAGTTTTTTTATGGAAAGATAGAGTGTAGAAAATGAAAGAGCTTTATGGAATTGTACTGTCGGTTTTGTCTTTCATGAGGCTGGAAAAGTAACATGCATGTTTTTATGTATGGGAAACAGAGCGAACGGAAAAACAATGCCAACCAACCTACCATGACTACATCTTAATGATAGGCTGAGAGTTTTAGCGCAACCAAACTAGTTGTTATCGTCTCCTAATCACACACCGGGTATCGACGTTGCTCTTTTAGGCACAGATCTAGGATCAGCTTACTCTTCCCCAACCTTATCATTAGGATGACAACCACAAAACTGACCTTAGATCAGTGTAGGAACAACATCATCCTACTCCCTGTCCCACAGACCCACTCCGTATAGAAGTTCCCTTAGGCACAGATCTAGGATCAGTTTACCAACACTAAACCCAAACCATTAGGGAGAAAAGTCAAGCTGAACTTGGACCAGTATCTAGGGGCAACTTCCTCCTCCTCTTATAATTTGGTTACCGCCCACGTTATTCCACACACACCTGACACACACGCACCTGACATACACACACACACACACACACACACACACAGACACACACACACACACACACACACACACACACACGTGAAACACACATATCTGACACACTCCCCCCTCCCACCCTTCCTTTGTCCTCTGTCCCTCCCTGCAGGTTGAAGTGAACCCATCGTTGGACATGGCTGAGTCAGACTTTCAGAACAACGTGATGCGTTGCCGCTGCAAGTACGATGGAGGACGTGTCTTCATGTTCGGCTGCCACGCTGGTGAGGGGGCTGCTTCACCCTGACGAACGACAGGAGTTCCATCCCTCCTTCACTCTGTTACTTCTCTCAGTCTCTACTTCACATCCACACAAAAATGTTATTCTAATATTTGTCGCTTCCTTCCTTCCTTCCTTCCTTCCTTCCTTTCTTTCTTTCTTCCTTCCTTCCTTCCTTCCTTCCTTCCTTCCTTCCTTTCTTCCTTCCTTCCTTCCTTCCTTCCTTCCTTCCTTCCTTCCTTCCTTCCTTCCTTCCTTCCTTCCTTCCCTCCCCCTCTCTCTCTCTCTCTACCTCTCTACCTCTCTACCTCTCTACCTCTCTCTCTCTCTCTCTCTACCTCTCTCTCTCTCTCTCTCTCTCTCTCTCTCTCTCTCTCAGGTGATGCATACAGTCCAGAGGTGGAGGATCTGTTTGAGCACCAGCGTCAGATCACCAACAACTTTCTCTAACCAACGGAACAACAGAAGAACCAATGGGAGATCTCCATCCAACAGAACAACGAATGAGAGACTTCAGAACAACCAGTCAACCAATGGGAGTTCTCAGGGCCGAGCTTTGGAACCACAGCTCATCTCAACTTACCCAATCAGTGGAGAGGAGCCGGAGGAGAACCAGGAAGCCGGGGTTGGAATGGACTGTGGGAGGGAGGGGGGAGGAATGAAGAGGGGAGGGAAGGGGGGAATTGTCAAAGAAAGAATCACCTGAACATCAAGCAATCAAGCACCTTCCCCATCACTAACCATATATCTGAGAGAGAGAGAGAGAGAGAGAGAGAGAGAGAGAAAGAGAGAGAGAGAGAGAGAGTATAGACAGAGACGTATACAGGACTTATGGGTAGTTGTGACACGTTTCTCAGTTGGAATTGGACCGTATCAAGCTGTCACACGTGTCAGGTGTCACCATGGTAACAGGATTTAGATTAAAGTAGAGATGCTTGTCTTGAAAACAACATGGAGTTATTTACAGATTTGAAATGCCGGAAAAACAACAAGATAGTTCCCTAAGATTCAGACATACTACGGTCACGTAGCACAGGAGGCTGGTGGCATCTTAATTGGGGAGGATGGGCTGATAGTAATGACTGCAAAGGAATTAAATGGAATGGAATCAAACACATGGTTTCCATGGTTTCCATGTGTTTAATACCATCCCATTCACTCCATTCCAGCCAATGTTACGAGCCGTCCTCCCCTCACCAGCCTCCTGTGATATGTAGGAAGGTTACACTAAGGTACATGAGTATTACATGTATGTTTATCAAATCACAAACAGTGTAATATTGTATAAGATGGTTGTACCTATTTAGTGACAATGGGGCAAAGCTACCTTGTCTAAAAGGTTCCCTCAGTAAGGTGGCATTGTTATACATACCAAATGATACAACATAAATATACACATTAAACACAACATATGAATATATACACATTAGAATACAGAAACACAGTCATGTGAAGCACAAATTAAAAACATCACAAATCACAGAGAAAAACTGTCTCATTCATCAACAAATAAAACCCCAAACAATACTTTAAACCGCCCGAACGGCACCAGAACGGCACCAGAACGGCACCAGAACGGCGCCAGAACGGCGCCAGAACGGCGCCAGAACGGCACCAGAACGGCACCAGAACGTCAAGATGAAATGGATTTGGAATTTTGTTCCGGCAATACGGTTCATTAAAAACAAAAAGCAGATTTACCCGCCGGAGACCAAGTTCACCATGTAATTCAGGTGTCTATACTTCAACAGCAAAGTTAGATAAGACGTAGGGCCTTGTTGAACAACAAGGGTGTCTTCCTGCTGGCAGACATTTTGAATTCTGTTTATGTCTGTGTTTATGTCTGTCTTTATGTCTGTGTTTATGTCTGTGTTTATGTCTGTGTATATGTCTGTGTTTATGTCTGTGTTTATGTCTGTGTTTATGTCTGTGTATATGTCTGTGTTTATGTCTGTGTTTATGTCTGTGTTTATGTCTGTGTATATGTCTGTGTTTATGTCTGTGTATATGTCTGTGTTTATGTCTGTGTATATGTCTGTGTTTATGTCTGTGTATATGTCTGTGTTTATGTCTGTGTTTATGTCTGTGTTTATGTCTGTGTTTATGTCTGTGTATATGTCTGTGTTTATGTCTGTGTTTATGTCTGTGTTTATGTCTGTGTATGTTATATAGCTGAGTCTACCTTTAAGTTGTCTTTTGTCTTCTCAATCTCAGTCACGATCTTATAAGATAGTATAACAGACGCATGGAAACGGATGAAATTGGATTTGCATTTATTATTGTATGTTTTTGTCTGTCAAAAGTTCAACTCAAGTCAACTATTTCCGGAGGAGTTTCATACGCACAAAGTCCGTCATCTTGTGTGTTTTCTTTCGAAAGACAATCATCTCCGTTGTCCATTTTCCATCAACGAAAGCCCTCCATTGAAAAACCATTGGCTCAAAGCCATAGTTTTCCTCACACAAACTTCCTGTCTGGCCACAGCCTTGGTAATTGATCAGGGCCCGGTTCCCCAAAAGCATCTTGAGGCTAAGTTTATCCTAAAACCATAGGATCCTTGAGATGTTTTTGGGAAACCGGGCCTTGGTAGATTTCTCTCGTCCTCTTGACTGTTGTCCATCCATCATCAAATCAGATCCCCCTACTTCCTTTAAAAACTGGCCTTCATGTGCTTTCATATATCTACTTCACAAATGCAGTATTTATGCAATACAAATGCAGTATTCGCTGTAAAAAAAAAAAAGTGGTGTGTTTTTTGTTATATGAAAATTACATTGACAAGTATTTTTCATGGTGCTAACGTTTAGCCTTTAAAAAAATAAATATAGTAATGTATTGCAAATGTAGTTTTATATGACCTTCTAGAATATCGTCCTGTAGGTTTGTAATTTATACTTTAATATGATGTACTTTTGACTTAAAATGTTTTGTCCCTTTTGTAGTTGTGTTTTTCATAAGGTTGCAAAATTCTGGTAACTTTCCCACGAGTCCCAGGTTTTCCAGCAACCCCGGTTGGAAGATTCCTGGAATCAGGAAGTAATAAGCAGGACATCTGGGAAATATAGGAATCCTACAACTGGGAATTTTGGAAAAGTTACCAGATTTTTTAAAAGAAATGTGCAACCCTAGTTTTGTATTGTTTATGTTTTATTAGGATAAATTCTGTAATTGCTGTCATCAGTCTGTTTTAACACCAGTGAACCTCATCATACAGGTATATTATAGTGACCAGTAGAGAGCTCTGGTTAAAAGTAGTGCTCTATGTTTTGGGGATAGGGTGACATTTGGGATGCACTATGGTTGTACCTAATAAGTACTGCACCTGATACTTGGCAATGGTAGAGAACAATAAACAGATTTCCAAACGATATGGCTCTTTTGGTACCTGGTCATTTGAGTGTATAGCATTTGATGATTCATACTATCATTAGCTATAGAATGTACATTTAAACTCCTCATGATTAAACCATGAGAAACCTCTCATTCATTCATTCAAAAAGAGCAGTGTGGATATAGAGCCATGACCTCCATCCTGACCTAGGGAACCTAGAGGCTTTACTGCCGTTTCCAACCACACACACACACACACACACACACACACGTCCTCTTTTACCCAACCAATTAGGGCATGTACTCAATATGCTGCCTATTTTAGCTGCGGCGTGCTGAGATGAGTGTGTTTAAGTTTTAGTCCGTGTCTAACTATAGCTGTAATGCTGTAGTCAGAAAAGGCGTATTTAGGTCACATTCAAATAAACAACCGCCAGAGGCTTAGAATACACATCAGGCCTACCGTATATTCAACAAGCCCCAGATCTGCTGCATGTTCATTCAACAGGCCCGAAACAGCGAGGCGCAAACTGAACTTGTCCAATGAGGAATCTACATCGTTGACTTCCGTTGCAAAACGTTATGCACTAATGAATACGACCCTGGTCATTACATTCATTGGAGAAGCATCACAGAGGATATAGACTGGCAGAGCAACTTGAGTCCGTTTCAACTTCCTCTGCTTCCTATTGCTTTCTCTTTCCCTCCTCCTATTCCCTCTCCTCCCAGTCTCCCCCCCCCCCCATCACCTCCTCCTCCTCCCTCTCCTTCTCTCTTCAAGGTGATTGATTAGGATCCCCATGGCGACAGCTGGTCTCACTGGGGTCCGACACATAACGAAAAAAAGGATATTACAGGTAAAATACTTTACATACACAAATCTTCCTCTTAGCAGTATTAGGGATCTCTCACCAGAAACGTCATGACTCCCTGCCCGGGTCCAAAATCACACCCTATTCCCTATATAGTGCACTACACTACATGGGCACTGGTTAAAGGTAGTGCACACCACAGGGAATAGGGTGCCATTTGGGACCTCTTCCTCTTCCTTCCTCCAGTCTTAAACACATGGTTGACACTGCGGTTAAATGGTTGCTTGGTAACTACTGTGTTCCAACCTACCAACCTCCACGCCATGACACGTGGGCATTGGGTTGGCATGACAGCTGGCATCTCTCCCTATAAAGACCTCCACCACGTATGTGTCTGTGGTTCTCAAGACTGAAGATGAAAGTGTGGAACGGGACAAGTCCTAAGCAGCCCTGCTGGAGTGCCTGTTAGACTGGCACATTGTGGTTAGTGTGCGATCGCCAAGCTTGGAGCCCCCGCGGCACGTTACCTCATAAAGCCTGAAGCTCTGATATTATCATGGTCTGACCACAGATCTCACATCACGCTATGGCAGGGCTGGGTGGGTGGCAGGGTTGGGTGGGTGGCAGGGCTGGGTGGGTGGCTGGGTTGGGTGGGTGGCAGGGCTGGGTGGGTGGCTGGGTTGGGTGGGTGGCAGGGCTGGATGGGTGACTGGGTTGGGTGGGTGGCAGGGCTGGGTGGGTGTGTGGCAGGGTTGGGTGGGTGTGTGGCAGGGTTGGGTGGGTGTGTGGCTGGGTGGGTGGCTGGGTGGGTTGGGTGGGTGGGTTTGGTGGGTGGCAGGGTTGGGTGGGTGGGTTTGGTGGGTGGCAGGGTTGGGTGGCTGGGTGTTTAGGCTGGGTGGGTGTGTGGCAGGGTTGGGTGGGTGGGTGGGTTGGGTGGGTGGCAATGTTCAACCAATGACAGGAGTTGGAATGGAATTGCTCCCAACTCAAACAAAATATGCACAAACAGACAGGCAGCAAGGAGCAAGAGAGAAGCAGCAAGGAGAGAGAGAGAAGCAGCAAGGAGAGAGAGAGAAACAGCAAGGAGAGAGAGAGAAGCAGCAAGGAGCAAGAGAGAAGCAGCAAGGAGAGAGAGAGAAACAGCAAGGAGAGAGAGAGAAGCAGCAAGGAGCAAGAGAGAAGCAGCAAGGAGAGAGAGAGAAGCAGCAAGGAGCAAGAGAGAAGCAGCAAGGAGAGAGAGAGAAGCAGCAAGGAGAGAGAGAGCAGCAGCAAGGAGAGAGAGAGAAGCAGCAAGGAGCAAGAGAGAAGCAGCAAGGAGAGAGAGAGAGAAGCAGCAAGGAGAGAGAGAGAAGCAGCAAGGAGCAAGAGAGAAGCAGCAAGGAGCGAGAGAGAAGCAGCAAGGAGCGAGAGAGAAGCAGCAAGGAGCAAGAGAGAAGCAGCAAGGATAGAGAGAGAAGCAGCAAGGAGAGAGAGAGAAGCAGCAACGAGAGAGAGAGAAGCAGCAAGGAGCGAGAGAAGCAGCAAGGAGAGAGAGAAGCAGCAAGGAGCGAGAGAGAAGCAGCAAGGAGCGAGAGAGAAGCAGCAAGGAGCAAGAGAGAAGCAGCAAGGAGCGAGAGAGAAGCAGCAAGGAGAGAGAGAGAGGCAGCAAGGAGAGAGAGAGAAGCAGCAAGGAGAGAGAGAGAGGCAGCAAGGAGAGAGAGAGAAGCAGCAATGAGAGAGAGAGAAGCAGCAATGAGAGAGAGCGAGAGAGAAAAAGGCAGCAAGGAGAGAGAGAAGCAGCAAGGAGAGAGGCAGCAAAGAGAGAGAGCGAGAGAGAGAAAGGCAGCAAGGCGTGAGAGAGGCAGCAAGGAGAGAGAGAGAGAGGCAGCAAGGAGAGAGAGAGAGGCAGCAAGGAGAGAGAGCGAGAGAGAAAAAGACAGCAAGGAGTGAGAGAGAGGCAGCAAGGAGACAGAGGCAGCAAGGAGAGAGAGGCAGCAAGGAGCAAGAGAGAGGCAGCAAGGAGCGAGAGAGAGGCAGCAAGGAACGAGAAAGAGGCAGCAAGGAGAGAGAGAGGCAGCAAGGAGAGAGAGAGGCAGCAAGGAGAGAGAGAGAGGCAGCAAGGAGTGAGAGAGAGGCAGCAAGGAGTGAGAGAGAGGCAGCAAGGAGCGAGAGAGAGGCAGCAAGGAGCGAGAGAGAGGCAGCAAGGAGCGAGAGAGAGGCAGCAAGGAGCGAGAGAGTGGCAGCAAGGAGCGGGAGAGAGGCAGCAAGGAGAGAGAGAGGCAGCAAGGAGCGAGAGAGAGGCAGCAAGGAGCGAGAGAGGCAGCAAGGAGAGAGAGAGAGGCAGCAAGGAGCGAGAGAGAGGCAGCAAGGAGTGAGAGAGAGGCAGCAAGGAGCGAGAGAGAGGCAGCAAGGAGCGAGAGAGAGGCAGCAAGGAGCGAGAGAGAGGCAGCAAGGAGCGAGAGAGAGGCAGCAAGGAGCGGGAGAGAGGCAGCAAGGAGCGGGAGAGAGGCAGCAAGGAGAGAGAAAGAGGCAGCAAGGAGTGAGAGAGAGGCAGCAAGGAGTGAGAGAGAGGCAGCAAGGAGTGAGAGAGAGGCAGCAAGGAGCGAGAGACAGCAAGGAGAGAGAGACAGCAAGGAGAGAGAGACAGCAAGGAGAGAGAGACAGCAAGGAGAGAGAGGCAGCAAGGAGAGAGAGGCAGCAAGGAGAGAGAGGCAGCAAGGAGAGAGAGGCAGCAAGGAGAGAGAGGCAGCAAGGAGAGAGAGACAGCAAGGAGAGAGAGGCAGCATGGAGAGAGAGGCAGCATGGAGAGAGAGGCAGCATGGAGAGAGAGGCAGCAAGGAGAGAGAGGCAGCAAGGAGCGAGAGAGAGGCAGCAAGGAGCGAGAGAGAGGCAGCAAGGAGCGAGAGAGAGGCAGCAAGGAGCGAGAGAGAGGCAGCAAGGAGCGAGAGAGAGACAGCAAGGAGAGAGAGACAGCAAGGAGAGAGTGGCAGCAAGGAGAGAGAGACAGCAAGGAGAGAGAGGCAGCAAGGAGAGAGAGGCAGCAAGGAGAGAGAGGCAGCAAGGAGAGAGAGACAGCAAGGAGAGAGAGACAGCAAGGAGAGAGAGGCAGCAAGGAGAGAGAGGCAGCAAGGAGCGAGAGAGAGGCAGCAAGGAGCGAGAGAGAGGCAGCAAGGAGCGAGAGAGAGGCAGCAAGGAGCGAGAGACAGCAAGGAGAGAGAGACAGCAAGGAGAGAGAGGCAGCAAGGAGAGAGAGGCAGCAAGGAGAGAGAGGCAGCAAGGAGAGAGAGGCAGCAAGGAGAGAGAGGCAGCAAGGAGAGAGAGGCAGCAAGGAGAGAGAGACAGCAAGGAGAGAGAGGCAGCAAGGAGCGAGAGAGAGGCAGCAAGGAGCGAGAGAGAGGCAGCAAGGAGCGAGAGAGAGGCAGCAAGGAGCGAGAGAGAGGCAGCAAGGAGCGAGAGAGAGGCAGCAAGGAGAGAGAGAGGCAGCAAGGAGAGAGAGAGGCAGCAAGGAGCGAGAGAGAGGCAGCAAGGAGTGAGAGAGAGGCAGCAAGGAGTGAGAGAGAGGCAGCAAGGAGTGAGAGAGAGGCAGCAAGGAGTGAGAGAGAGGCAGCAAGGAGTGAGAGAGGCAGCAAGGAGCGAGAGAGAGGCAGCAAGGAGTGAGAGAGAGGCAGCAAGGAGCGAGAGAGAGGCAGCAAGGAGCGAGAGAGAGGCAGCAAGGAGAGAGGCAGCAAGGAGAGAGAGACAGCAAGGAGAGAGAGGCAGCAAGGAGAGAGAGGCAGCAAGGAGCGAGAGAGAGGCAGCAAGGAGCGAGAGAGAGGCAGCAAGGAGCGAGAGAGTGGCAGCAAGGAGAGAGAGAGGCAGCAAGGAGCGAGAGAGAGGCAGCAAGGAGTGAGAGAGAGGCAGCAAGGAGTGAGAGAGAGGCAGCAAGGAGTGAGAGAGAGGCAGCAAGGAGCGAGAGAGGCAGCAAGGAGCGAGAGAGAGGCAGCAAGGAGCGAGAGAGAGGCAGCAAGGAGTGAGAGAGAGGCAGCAAGGAGTGAGAGAGAGGCAGCAAGGAGCGAGGCAGCAAGGAGAGAGGCAGCAAGGAGAGAGAGACAGCAAGGAGAGAGAGGCAGCAAGGAGAGAGAGGCAGCAAGGAGAGAGAGGCAGCAAGGAGAGAGAGGCAGCAAGGAGAGAGAGTAATAAGGCCAAATGTATGACCATATTAGAGACACATATTTCCCTCAGATTACACAGATCCACAAAGAATTTGAAAACAAGCCCAATTTTGATAAACTCCCATATGGGTAAAATACCACAGCAGCAAGATTTGTGACCTGTTGCCACAAGAAAAGGGCAACCAGTGAAGAACACACACCATTGTAAATACAACCCATATTTATGTTGATTTATTTTCCCTTTAGTACTTTAACCATTTGCACTTATGACATTTGAAATGTCTTTGTTGTTTTGGAACTTCTGTGAGTGTAATGTTTACTGTTTATTTCACTTTTCTCTATTATCTACTTCACTTGCTTTGGCAATGTTAACATATGTTTCCCATGACAATAAAGCCCTTAAACTGAAATAGAGGCAGGACGAAGAGAGAGAGAGAGGCAGGACGAAGAGAGAGAGAGAGGCAGGACAAAGAGAGAGAGAGAGAGGCAGGACAAAGAGAGAGAGAGAGGCAGGACAAAGAGAGAGAGAGAGGCAGGACAAAGAGAGAGAGAGAGGCAGGACAAAGAGAGAGAGAGAGGCAGGACAAAGAGAGAGAGAGAGGCAGGACAAAGAGAGAGAGAGAGGCAGGACAAAGAGAGAGAGAGAGGCAGAACAAAGAGAGAGAGAGAGGCAGAACAAAGAGAGAGAGAGAGGCAGAACAAAGAGAGAGAGAGAGGCAGGACAAAGAGAGAGAGGGGCAGGACAAAGAGAGAGAGGGGCAGGACAAAGAGAGAGAGGGGCAGGACAAAGAGAGAGAGAGAGGCAGGACAAAGAGAGAGAGGGGCAGGACAAAGAGAGAGAGAGAGAGAGGCAGGACAAAGAGAGAGAGAGGACAAAGAGAGAGAGAGGCAGGACAAAGAGAGAGAGAGAGGCAGGACAAAGAGAGAGAGAGAGGCAGGACAAAGAGAGAGAGAGAGGCAGGACAAAGAGAGAGAGAGGACAAAGAGAGAGAGGGGCAGGACAAAGAGAGAGAGAGGCAGGACAACGAGAGAGAGAGAGGCAGGACAAAGAGAGAGAGAGGGGCAGGACAAAGAGAGAGAGAGAGGCAGGACAAAGAGAGAGAGGGGCAGGACAAAGAGAGAGAGAGAGGCAGGACAAAGAGAGAGAGAGAGGCAGGACAAAGAGAGAGAGGGGCAGGACAAAGAGAGAGAGAGAGAGGCAGGACAAAGAGAGAGAGAGGGGCAGGACAAAGAGAGAGAGAGGGGCAGGACAAAGAGAGAGAGAGGGGCAGGACAAAGAGAGAGAGAGGGGCAGGACAAAGAGAGAGAGAGAGGGGCAGGACAAAGAGAGAGAGAGAGAGGCATGACAAAGAGAGAGAGGACAAAGAGAGAGAGAGGCAGGACAAAGAGAGAGAGGCAGGACAGAGAGAGAGAGGGGCAGGACAAAAGAGAGAGAGAGAGAGGCAGGACAAAGAGAGAGAGAGGACAAAGAGAGAGAGAGGGGCAGGACAAAGAGAGAGAGAGAGGGGCAGGACAAAGAGAGAGAGAGAGGGGCAGGACAAAGAGAGAGAGAGAGGGGCAGGACAAAGAGAGAGAGAGAGGGGCAGGACAAAGAGAGAGAGAGAGGGGCAGGACAAAGAGAGAGAGAGGGGCAGGACAAAGAGAGAGAGAGAGAGGCAGGACAAAGAGAGAGAGAGGGGCAGGACAAAGAGAGAGAGAGGGGCAGGACAAAGAGAGAGAGAGAGAGGCAGGACAAAGAGAGAGAGAGAGGCAGGACAAAGAGAGAGAGAGAGGACAAAGAGAGAGAGAGGCAGGACAAAGAGAGAGAGAGAGGCAGGACAAACAGAGAGAGAGAGGCAGGACAAAGAGAGAGAGAGAGGCAGGACAAAGAGAGAGAGAGAGGCAGGACAAAGAGAGAGAGGCAGGACAAAGAGAGAGAGGCAGGACAAAGAGAGAGAGAGAGAGAGGCAGGACAAAGAGAGAGAGAGGACCAAGAGAGAGAGAGGACCAAGAGAGAGAGGCAGGACAAAGAGAGAGAGAGAGGCAGGACAAAGAGAGAGAGAGAGGCAGGACAAAGAGTTTAAAAATGATTTATTAAACGACCAATAAGAGAAAAACAGTGACAAACCCTGTTCACTGAACAATACAATAGGAAAAGAAAATACATTGTTTTTACAAAAACATTTTTACAAACGTTAGGGAGCAACTGAGACTTCATCATAATGTTATTTGGTGTGTCGGTCCTCGCTCATCATTATTAAGCCGTTAAGATAGCTGGGCCCCAATGTCTCATTCGTCTCCGGGTAGAAGTGCTGATCTAGGATCAGTTTAGCCTTTTAGAACACAATTAATAAGGATTGTGTGGACAGGTTGGGACCTGATCCTGGATCAGCTCTCATACTCAAGACGCTTGACACACTATCCCTAAACTAAAAACAGTGTGCTTTAGCATGAGCAGAAACTGGGGGAGGATGATTCAAGATATACTTCCTGACTGAGATTATTTTTTTAGAAGATTAATACATGTAACATAAATTAGGTCATAATTAGCTCCTCCCCATCAGCTGGTAATAAAACAATATAAAAAGTGAATAAAAACAGAATATGAGGGTATCGGGGGCGGGGTCAGTTTAATTTCAATTCCTGTCAATTCAGGAAGTACAGCGAAATTCCAATTCCAATTCTCCTCAATGCTTTTCAATGAGGATAATGTGGATTTGGAACACGCTTCAGTTTCTGAACTGACTGGAATCTAAATGGACCTGACCCCAACCCTGGAGGGGACACCACCTTACTGTTTAACTGCCACACTGTTCTGTCTAGCATCACATCTTACACAGGGCCATCAGTGTGCTGTATGTGTGCAGGGTTTTGTTCCAGCCCACCACTAACAAAACAACAAATAAAGCTATTCTTCATGAATTAGGTGAATCAGCACAGCAGGTGTTTTAGTGCTGGGTGGGTGCAAAACCCCGCAGCACAGCCCTGTACTATACGCTCATCCATAATAACCCTGGCTACCCTGCATGGGAGCCTCCCATATGACCCCTGACCTCCATATGACCCCTAACCTCCATATGACCCTGTTATCAATGTTAGTAGTGATGATTAATCTAATGCTGACCAGGTTTCAAGAGAAAAACTTCTGCCAACAAACTCTGGGCTTTGGCTGAGTTCAGTTCTGTTCAGTCCAGTGTGGCTTCAGTACAGCTGCCCTGTGTAGGTGGGAGGGGGACAGAGGTGTGTCTAGTCCCTACGGTGGAGGGAGGATGGAGGGCAGAGGGGACAGAGGTGTGTCTAGTCCCTACGGTGGAGGGAGGATGGAGGGCAGAGGGGACAGAGGTGTGTCTAGTCCCTACGGTGGAGGGAGGATGGGATGGAGGGCAGAGGGAACAGAGGTGTGTCTAGTCCCTACGGTGGAGGGAGGATGGAGGGCAGAGGGGACAGAGGTGTGTCTAGTCCCTACGGTGGAGGGAGGATGGAGGGCAGAGGGGACAGAGGTGTGTCTAGTCCCTACGGTGGAGGGAGGATGGGATGGAGGGCAGAGGGAACAGAGGTGTGTCTAGTCCCTACGGTGGAGGGAGGATGGAGGGCAGAGGGGACAGAGGTGTGTCTAGTCCCTACGGTGGAGGGAGGATGGGATGGAGGGCAGAGGGAACAGAGGTGTGTCTAGTCCCTACGGTGGAGGGAGGATGGAGGGCAGAGGGGACAGAGGTGTGTCTAGTCCCTACAGTGGAGGGAGGATGGGATGGAGGGCAGAGGGAACAGAGGTGTGTCTAGTCCCTACGGTGGGTGGAGGGAGGAAGGGATGGAGGAAGTGGTTCCTCTCCGTCAGGCTTTCCCTTCCCAGGCGTCGTCTCTCTGTTTAGCTGCCAGACGCTTCTGCTCTGAAAGACAGACAGACAGACAGGTTGATAGGAGAGTAAATCAATACTACTACTAGGTGTCAATACTATCATAAAGACAAAGACTAGTTCCACTTTAAAGGAGCAACATGTAATATATTAGCCTTCATTTCTTCACGGTTTTGTGAAAGACACTTAGAGAAGTCCCGAAAGGCTCAGGACTGCCTCTTACCGTATCACTATCCAGAACACATCTGTTGACAGGACATGAAGAAACGTATTACTAGTGTTGTTGTTGTCAACCTCTTGAACAAGAACTCCTCTTAACACAGGAAGTTGTACAAAACAGTCAGACTGGCTCGTCGCGGTAAAACAAAGAATCTAAATTCACTAGCGTTCAAAAAAATATGTTTCTCTCTCATGGAGTTCTATTCCTTTACTAGTTTTATATTTTACCTTTATTTAACCAGGCAAGTCAGTTAAGAACAAATTATTATTTTCAATGATGGCCTAGAAACAGTGGGTTAACGGCCTTGTTCAGGGGCATAACGATAAATTTTTACCTTGTCAGCTCGGGGATTAGATCTTGCAACCTTTCAGTTACTAGTCCAACGCTCTAACCACTAGGCTACCCGCCCCTAACCACTAGGCTACCCGCCCCTAACCACCAGGCTACCCGCCCCTAACCACCAGGCTACCCGCCTCTAACCACCAGGCTACCCGTCTCTAACCACCAGGCTACCCGTCTCTAACCACTAGGCTACCCGCCTCTAACCACTAGGCTACCCGCCTCTAACCACTAGGCTACCCGCCTCTAACCACTAGGCTACCCGCCTCTAACCACTAGGCTACCCGCCTCTAACCACTAGGCTACCCGCCTCTAACCACTAGGCTACCCGCCTCTAACCACTAGGCTACCCGCCTCTAACCACTAGGCTACCCGCCTCTAACCACTAGGCTACCCGCCTCTAACCACTAGGCTACCCGCCTCTAACCACTAGGCTACCCGCCTCTAACCACTAGGCTACCCGCCTCTAACCACTAGGCTACCCGTCTCTAACCACTAGGCTACCCGTCTCTAACCACTAGGCTACCCGTCTCTAACCACTAGGCTACCCGTCTCTAACCACTAGGCTACCCGTCTCTAACCACTAGGCTACCTGTCTCTAACCACTAGGCTACCCGCCCCTAACCACTAGGTTACCTGTCTCTAACCACTAGGCTACCTGTCTCTAACCACTAGGCTACCCGCCCCTAACCACTAGGTTACCTGTCTCTAACCACTAGGCTACCTGTCTCTAACCACTAGGCTACCCGCCCCTAACCACTAGGTTACCTGTCTCTAACCACTAGGCTACCTGTCTCTAACCACTAGGCTACCCGCCCCTAACCACTAGGCTACCTGTCTCTAACCACTAGGCTACCCGTCTCTAACCACTAGGCTACCCGTCTCTAACCACTAGGCTACCCGCCCCTAACCACTAGGTTACCTGTCTCTAACCACTAGGCTACCTGTCTCTAACCACTAGGCTACCCGCCCCTAACCACTAGGTTACCTGTCTCTAACCACTAGGCTACCTGTCTCTAACCACTAGGCTACCCGCCCCTAACCACTAGGCTACCCGTCTCTAACCACTAGGTTACCTGTCTCTAACCACTAGGCTACCCGCCCCTAACCACTAGGCTACCCGCCCCTAACCACTAGGTTACCTGTCTCTAACCACTAGGTTACCTGTCTCTAACCACTAGGCTACCTGTCTCTAACCACTAGGCTACCCGCCCCTAACCACTAGGTTACCTGTCTCTAACCACTAGGCTACCTGTCTCTAACCACTAGGCTACCCGCCCCTAACCACTAGGCTACCCGTCTCTAACCACTAGGCTACCCGTCTCTAACCACTAGGCTACCTGTCTCTAACCACTAGGCTACCCGCCCCTAACCACTAGGTTACCTGTCTCTAACCACTAGGCTACCTGTCTCTAACCACTAGGCTACCTGTCTCTAACCACTAGGCTACCCGCCCCTAACCACTAGGCTACCCGCCCCTAACCACTAGGCTACCCGTCTCTAACCACTAGGCTACCTGTCTCTAACCACTAGGCTACCCGCCCCTAACCACTAGGCTACCCGCCCCTAACCACTAGGCTACCCGTCTCTAACCACTAGGCTACCTGTCTCTAATCACTAGGCTACCTGTCTCTAACCACTAGGCTACCTGTCTCTAACCACTAGGTTACCTGTCTCTAACCACTAGGCTACCTGTCTCTAACCACTAGGCTACCTGTCTCTAACCATTAGGCTACCTGTCTCTAACCACCAGGCTACCTGTCTCTAACCACTAGGTTACCTGTCTCTAACCACTAGGTTACCTGTCTCTAACCACTAGGCTACCCGTCTCTAACCACTAGGCTACCTGTCTCTAACCACTAGGCTACCTGTCTCTAACCACTAGGCTACCTGTCTCTAACCACTAGGCTACCTGTCTCTAACCACTAGGCTACCTGTCTCTAACCACTAGGCTACCCGCCTCTAACCACTAGGCTACCTGTCTCTAACCACTAGGCTACCTGTCTCTAACCACTAGGCTACCTGTCTCTAACCACTAGGCTACCCGCCCCTAACCACTAGGCTACCCGCCCCTAACCACTAGGCTACCTGTCTCTAACCACTAGGTTACCTGCAGCCTGGTACTGGTTTGTCATTGACATTTACAGGATGAAATGTTCCATGACCTTTAAGTCAGCAGAGAGAACAGCTCCACAAGAACTCATGTTAACACAGGTGTGTAAGTAGTGACGTGTCGGTGTCACTGATAGACACACACAGCACATGTTCATGTCTTTAAATGTCAATTTTAACGTATTTTTTTTTGTCTGTAAAGTATTTTTCATGACGTGTCGGACCCCAGTAAGACCAGTTGTCTCCATTGGTGTCGGCTAACAGGGATCCTAACGAATCTAATAACCACACTGAAGTACACATAGAATATAGAACTTATATGATTAAGTCTTCTGTATGAATCACAGAAGAGTGTATATGATTAAGTCTTCTGTATGAATCATGTGTATATGATTAAGTCTTCTGTATGAATCATGTGTATATGATTAAGTCTACTGTATGAATCATGTGTATATGATTAAGTCTACTGTATGAATCATGTGTATATGATTAAGTCTACTGTATGAATCATAGAAGAGTGTATATGATTAAGTCTACTGTATGAATCACAGAAGAGTGTATATGATTAAGTCTACTGTATGAATCATAGAAGAGTGTATATGACTAAGTCTACTGTATGAATCATAGAAGAGTGTATATGACTAAGTCTACTGTATGAATCATGTGTATATGATTAAGTCTACTGTATGAATCATGTGTATATGATTAAGTCTACTGTATGAATCATGTGTATATGATTAAGTCTACTGTATGAATCATGTGTATATGATTAAGTCTACTGTATGAATCATGTGTATATGATTAAGTCTACTGTATGAATCATGTGTATATGACTAAGTCTACTGTATGAATCACAGAAGAGTGTATATGATTAAGTCTACTGTATGAATCATAGAAGAGTGTATATGACTAAGTCTACTGTATGAATCATGTGTATATGATTAAGTCTACTGTATGAATCATAGATGAGTGTATATGACTACAGGATGTTACTGTATAAAAGCACATCCCACCTTAAAATAATATATTTTGGGGGTTGAAAATATGTATTTTTTGGTTGAAAATATGTCTTCTCTGGTTGAAAAGACGTCTTTTCAATGTCTTGTGCTCACTGGGCACCAGGGGGAGGGAGCGCTAGTTGTCTAGAACAATCTAAACAGAGCTTCACACTGAGACACATAATGTCTATGATCACATAACGTCCTGTAAGTTCACCTGAGAACAGTAGAGCACAACAGTTATCCTGCCAGAAAACAAAGTCAGTTCCATAAGCAGCCGTCCGCCTCCCCCCCTCCCCTCCCCTCTCCTCCCCTCCGTTCGTTCCTCCCTCCCTCCCTCCCCTCCCCTCCGTTCGTTCCTCCCTCCCCTCCCTCCCTCCCCTCCCCTCCGTTCGTTCCTCCCTCCCCTCCGTTCGTTCCTCCCTCCCCTCCGTTCGTTCCTCCCTCCCCTCCCCTCCGTCCGTTCCTCCCTCCCCTCCCCTCCCCTCCGTTCGTTTCTCCCTCCCCTCCCCTCCGTTCGTTCCTCCCTCCCCTCCCCTCCGTTCGTTCCTCCCTCCCCTCCCTCCCCTCCGTTCGTTCCTCCCTCCCCTCCGTTCGTTCCTCCCTCCCTCCCTCCCTCCCCTCCGTCCGTTCGTTCCTCCCTCCCCTCCCCTCCGTACCTCCTCTCCCCTCCGTCCCTCCCCTCCCTCCGTCCCGCCCCTCCCTCCCAGGTGAAACCTGTACTCCTTTACTGATGTCACTTGTTAAATCCACTTCAATCAGTGTAGATGAAGGGGAGGAGACAGGTTAAAGAAGGATTTTTAAGCCTTGAGACATGGATTGTGTATGTGTGTCATTCAGAGGGTGAATGGGTAGGACAACATATTTAAGTGCCTTTGGTAGTAGGTGCCAACTGCACCAGAGTGGACTGGTCCTTCTAGCTGAATATATCCACTTATAAATCCCCTGGGAGGAGAAATAAACAACAGGGAAATTATAGAGTAGAGGTTCTGCCCGGCAACACAGGGCGTGAGGAGAACAACTCAAGGAAACTCTTAGCCAGAGAGACGAGAGAGTGTGTGTATCAGCTGTCTAACCAGAAACCAAACCTCTCAGGACTCTCTCTCACACACACACACACACACACACACACACACACACACACACACACACACACACACACACACACACACACACACACACACACACACACACACACACACACACACACACACACACACACACACACACACACACACACACACACACACACACACACGTCTCCTCTCTCTCTCTCTCAGTGAAAGAAGTGGTCACCACCAGCAAACATCTAGTTGTCCGTTCTTCCTGACAATCTGTTCTAGATTTGTATCTCGTCAGGACACTACTTTCCCCCCAATAGCTGGTCTTTGGAAGCAAGGCTACACTTAAAACAACATGACTGGAAGCCATTTCCAGGACGTGCAGTGTGTGTGTGTGTTTATAGCACACTAGATGAGCGCATTGTCCTCAGTCTCTCTGAGGCTGAGACTCTTCTTCGTGTTCATGGTCCTGGAAAGACATCACTGACAGAACACCACCCCCTAGTGGTAGCAACACTCTACGACAGCTTACTTCAACTGGCATACTAATGATGTAGATAAACCCTGGATTGCAGACGCTACGTATTGGCTAATTACTTGCTTTGGAGCCACCGGTCGGCCATGTTGGCTCTCCCCAGAGGGATCAGTCCTCCATAGGAATGAATGGAATCCTATAATATTTTAATTAAATGTTTCAAGGACAACATGACATGTATATTTAAATATGTTGCTGTTGTCGTGGGGACAGTAAGATGAGAAATAAAACATTTAACAAAAACATTTTTATTCTATTTTATTTATGTAACTGTTCGAATAATCTAATTTAATAATCTAATTTAATAATCGAATTTAATAAACTAATTTAATAATCTAATTTAATAATCTAATTTAATAATCTAATTGAATAAACTAATTTAATAAACTAATTTAATAATCTAATTTAATAATCTAATTTAATAAACTAATTTAATAATCTAATTTAATAAACTAATTTAATAAACTAATTTAATAATCTAATTTAATAATCTAATTTAATAATCTAATTTAATAATCTAATTTAAAGTTTGCATTAAGGTGTCTGTAATAGAATCTGCTTGTCAAAAAAAAACAACTAACATTAATAAATGCATTTCCATAGCTTCCAATATATATACAGTATATCACACTTTTGTTGCCAGCAGTTTAGACATTAATGGCTGTGTGTTGAGTTATTTTGAGGGGACAGCAAATGTACACTGTTATACAAGCTGTACACTCACTACTTTACATTGTAGCAAAGTGTCATTTCTTCAGTGTTGTCACATGAAAAGATATACTCAAATATTTATAAAAAATGTGAGGGGTGTACTCACTTTTGTGATATACTGTATATATTTACAATGCAGGAGTACCAAGACGGCTCTGTGGTGGCTTCAAAACAGCGCCCCCTGTCAGTCACCCAGGGTTATCCCCATCATTGGTCGTACCCCATTAAAACCCCTTATTCTAAAAGAGTTTTAAATACATAGATCTAGAAAACAACACCCCATAATCGTGTGAAAAAAAAAAGGTTTAGACATTTTTGCAAATTGAACAAATCGATGATTTTTTGTTTTTATATATATACACATTTTAGAATCAGGCTGAAACGTAACAAAATGTTGAAAAAGTCAAGGGGTCTGAATACTTTCTGAATGCACCGTATAGCTTCAAAATATGGTTAAAACGATCAGTCTGATGTGATGGATGGTCAGTCCTTGCGTACGTAGCGGTCTGTGAACTGGAGAGGGGTTACATTACCTCAGCCGTTTACCAAAACAAGTGGCGGGGTCACCTCTGTTGTTATTATTACTTGAATTACAGATTGCCCCTTGAAATCACGTACCTCTGGCATCTTGCAGTTTTTTCCTCTCTGCTTCACGGTGCTCTTTGCTCTGGGGACTCTTGACGCCCAGCGCCCCCATCACCAGCCTGCGGGCCAACACTGCACTGGTCTGGGGACGCTCCTTAGTAGGGAGCAGGTAGTCTGGAGGAGAGAAGGGACAGTGTTGAGGGAATGGAAGAGGAAGGGAGGGGGGGTCAAAGAAAGTAAAATAAAGTTTTTAAAAAAGGAAGAAGGACAAAGAATATACAACAGGTGACAAGACAAGGATTAGCAGGGAGGAGAGAATACAGGAGGTATGAGAGAATACAGGAGGTATGAGAGGGAGAATACAGGAGATATGAGAGAATACAGAAGATATGAGAGAATACAGGAGATATGAGAGAATACAGGAGATATGAGAGAGAGAATACAGGAGATATGAGAGAGAGAATACAGGAGATATGAGAGAGAGAATACAGGAGATATGAGAGAGAGAATACAGGAGATATGAGAGAGAGAATACAGGAGATATGAGAGAGAGAATACAGGAGATATGAGAGAGAGAATACAGGAGATATGAGAGAGAGAATACAGGAGATATGAGAGAATACAGGAGATATGAGAGAATACAGGAGATATGAGAGAATACAGGAGATATGAGAGGGAGAATACAGGAGATATGAGAGAATACAGGAGATATGAGAGCGAGAATACAGGAGATATGAGAGAATACAGGAGATATGAGAGGGAGAATACAGGAGATATGAGAGAATACAGGAGATATGAGAGGGAGAATACAGGAGATATGAGAGGGAGAGTACAGGAGATATGAGAGGGAGAATACAGGAGATATGAGAGGGAGAATACAGGAGATATGAGAGGGAGAATACAGGAGATATGAGAGAGAGAATACAGGAGATATGAGAGAGAGAATACAGGAGATATGAGAGAGAATACAGGAGATATGAGAGCGAGAATACAGGAGATATGAGAGCGAGAATACAGGAGATATGAGAGTGAGAATACAGGAGATATGAGAGGGAGAATACAGGAGATATGAGAGCGAGAATACAGGAGATATGAGAGGGAGAATACAGGAGATATGAGAGAGAGAATACAGGAGATATGAGAGAGAGAATACAGGAGATCAGACAGACAGACAGACCAGGTCAAAGATGAAGGAGTTCCAGAAATACTCAGAGACAGATAATGGAGAATAAAGGATGGACAGATGAATGAAAGAGAGGACAGTCAGTACCTGAGCAGCTGCGAGCCTTGGCCCTGGTGGTGACGGAGGCTTTAGCCAGAGACCTGACCTTCAACAGCGGATGTTTGGTCCTCAGAGCCTCCCGAGCTGACACACACACACACACAGACACACAGACACAGTTCAGTTGCTAAATGTTTACCTCAGATGTTGACTTGAGTGTTGACTGAGAAGACAGCCAAGTCAGCTCTACTATTAAAACATGTTGACCACTACTTCATTTGACCATCCAAACATCTTCAGTAAAGTTTGACAGAAGAGAGACACGCAGTGTTTTCGATAAGGTATGAAACATGTTCAGCTGTATCCGTCACCTGTGGTCAGGTGGAGCTCACCTGTGATGAGGTGTGTGAATAACTGATAGTGTCGGACAGAGCTACCAGAGTCTATGGCTTTTCCTTTCATTTATAAAAGCTGTGTGACTCACCTGCTATGGGGCTGTTGAAGAGAGCCAGGGCGTGTGTATCGTCCACAAACTGGATGTCAAAGCCTCTCTGCCTACACACACACACACACACAAAAACACCTTCAGCATCTCATCACCACCACATGCTGTAGGCGGAGCTTCGGCTGCCCCTCGACGAGACGGCGCTTCGGCTGCCCCTCGACGAGACGGCGCTTCGGCTGCCCCTCGACGAGACGGAGCTTCGGCTGCCCCTCGACGAGACGGCGCTTCGGCTGCCCCTCGACGAGACGGCGCTTCGGCTGCCCCTCGACGAGACGGCGCTTCGGCTGCCCCTCGACGAGACGGCGCTTCGGCTGCCCCTCGACGAGACGGCGCTTCGGCTGCCCCTCGACGAGACGGCGCTTCGGCTGCCCCTCGACGAGACGGCGCTTCGGCTGCCCCTCGACGAGACGGCGCTTCGGCTGCCCCTCGACGAGACGGCGCTTCGGCTGCCCCTCGACGAGACGGCGCTTCGGCTGCCCCTCGACGAGACGGCGCTTCGGCTGCCCCTCGACGAGACGGCGCTTCGGCTGCCCCTCGACGAGACGGAGCTTCGGCTGCCCCTCGACGAGACGGAGCTTCGGCTGCCCCTCGACGGATCATCGCTGTGTATTGATAGGGACTAGGGTGGAATGAGATTTGACTGAACCTCAGAACACGTAAAAAGACAGTAAAGGCTGGTACGTACTGGTAGGCCTGGAAGGATTTGACCAGGTCTTCAGTCTTAAACTCTGTGGGGAAGTCGTAGATTTCTATGATGTTAGACAGCTCATCCTCCGTGAGCTCAGTGTCATCATCCCCCTCTCTGTCCTGATCCAAGCTGTAGTAGTCAAACCTGGCCTCCTGCACCGGCCGCTTCTTCCTGCCCTGCTTTATAGCCAGCTGCGAGAGTGGGGGGCAGAGAGGTGAGAGAGAGGGGGGCAGAGAGGGGCGCGAGAGAGAGAGAGGGGGGGGCAGAGAGGTGAACGAGAGAGAGAGGGGGGCAGAGAGAGAGGGTGAGAGAGAGAGAGGGGCAGAGAGAGAGGGTGAGAGAGAGAGAGAGGGGGGCAGAGAGAGAGGGTGAGAGAGAGAGAGAGAGAGAGAGGGGGGCAGAGAGGTGAGCGAGAGAGAGGGGGGCAGAGAGGTGAACGAGAGAGAGAGGGGGGCAGAGAGGTGAGCGAGAGAGAGAGGGGGGCAGAGAGGTGAGCGAGAGAGAGAGGGGGGCAGAGAGGTGAGCGAGAGAGAGAGGGGGGCAGAGAGGTGAGCGAGAGAGAGAGGGGGGCAGAGAGGTGAGCGAGAGAGAGAGGGGGGCAGAGAGGTGAACGAGAGAGAGAGGGGGGCAGAGAGGTGAATGAGAGAGAGAGGGGGGCAGAAAGGTGAGCGAGAGAGAGAGAGGGGCAGAGAGGTGAGCGAGAGAGAGAGGGGGGCAGAGAGATGAACGAGAGAGAGAGGGGGGCAGAGAGGTGAGCGAGAGAGAGAGGGGGGCAGAGAGGTGAACGAGAGAGAGAGGGGGGCAGAGAGGTGAGCGAGAGAGAGGGGGGCAGAGAGGTGAACGAGAGAGAGAGGGGGGCAGAGAGGTGAACGAGAGAGAGAGGGGGGCAGAGAGAGAGGGTGAGAGAGAGAGAGGGGCAGAGAGAGAGGGTGAGAGAGAGAGAGAGGGGGGCAGAGAGAGAGGGTGAGAGAGAGAGAGAGAGAGAGAGGGGGGCAGAGAGGTGAGCGAGAGAGAGGGGGGCAGAGAGGTGAACGAGAGAGAGAGGGGGGCAGAGAGGTGAGCGAGAGAGAGAGGGGGGCAGAGAGGTGAGCGAGAGAGAGAGGGGGGCAGAGAGGTGAGCGAGAGAGAGAGGGGGGCAGAGAGGTGAGCGAGAGAGAGAGGGGGGCAGAGAGGTGAGCGAGAGAGAGAGGGGGGCAGAGAGGTGAACGAGAGAGAGAGGGGGGCAGAGAGGTGAATGAGAGAGAGAGGGGGGCAGAAAGGTGAGCGAGAGAGAGAGAGGGGCAGAGAGGTGAGCGAGAGAGAGAGGGGGGCAGAGAGATGAACGAGAGAGAGAGGGGGGCAGAGAGGTGAGCGAGAGAGAGAGGGGGGCAGAGAGGTGAACGAGAGAGAGAGGGGGGCAGAGAGGTGAGCGAGAGAGAGGGGGGCAGAGAGGTGAGCGAGAGAGAGGGGGGCAGAGAGGTGAACGAGAGAGAGAGGGGGGCAGAGAGGTGAACGAGAGAGAGAGAGGGTGAGAGAGAGAGAGAGAGAGGGTGAGAGAGAGGGTGAGTGAGAGAGAGAGAGGGTGAGCGAGAGAGAGAGAGGGTGAGCGAGAGATAAGGTGAGCGAGAGAGAGAGGGTGAGAGAGTAATTTTGCTTACTAGTCTCCTAACGATTTCCAACTATAGACAGAACAGTAGATGTGTAACAGCATTGCAGCGATAGTACCACTAATAAGTAGCAAACATGTAGCAGACATACACTCAGTGTTACAGCAGTAATCTGGAGGACAGGGACAGAGACTCACTTCCTGACAGACAGGGACAGACACAGGTAGACAGACTCACCCCCTGACAGACAGGGACAGACGCAGGTAGACAGACTCACCTCCTGACAGACAGGGACAGACACAGGTAGACAGACTCACCTCCTGACAGACAGGGACAGACAGACTCACCTCCTGACAGAGAGGGACAGACACAGGTAGACAGACTCACCTCCTGACAGACAGGGACAGACGCAGGTAGACAGACTCACCTCCTCTAGCACATGGGGATCCAAACACTCTCCTTCGTCATCAAAGAGAGCGTCCCAGCTCTCCTCCTCCTCCTCTTCCTGAGGGCCTGCCTCTATCCCCTCCCGGGGTCCCCCTTCTCTCTCAGACGGAGAACTCTTGCTCCCCGTCTCCAGTCGCGAACCCACATCTCCTCCCTGGTTGGCTGTAGCAGCCTGTCCGTCATTCTGTGGCCCCGCGTCACCTCCTCCTCCTTCTTCTACCGTCTCCTCACCGTTTAGGACTCCATTCCCCTCTCCTCCCGTCTTCCCTCCTTTGTCCTTCTTGTTCTTGGCATTCTTTCGGGCCTTGTCCGTGTAGCGAGGCCTGGGCTTTGGTTTGCCATCTCCCTGGGTTTGAGCCTTATCTTTGGGGCCGTCCTGCTTCTTCTTGGGCTGGTAGAGGGGCTTGTCTGGCTTCTTGGAGCAGGACGAGGAGGGCTGGGGTTGGGCGCAGTCCTCTTGAGGTTGTTCCTCCTCCATCACCATACAACTGTCCTACATGGAAGAGAAAGGAGGAGGAACAAATCATTAAAGATGCATAGGTTAATTGAGCAGCTAGGCCCTCTCTCCAATTCTCTTTAGTTAAGTCGCATAAGCCCCCTCAGTAGTTTAATAGCTAGCACGCATGCGCCATGGTACTTAGAACCATTTAAACTGCATGTACAAATCTTACACAACTATACTGTACTAAATTAAAAACAAGTCCAAACTGGTTAACTACATTCTCTGCTAATTCGTTGTCAGTAACGGGGTGTTTGAGTGATAAATTAGACTTGGCTGCGTTATGCAGCAGCATCCAGTTTAACTAGCAATAACCCGAATACACCTAAACACATAACGCACTGTAGAGCAAGACATTCTATACAATTATTTCCTTAAAATCATAAACATATAAGCATTGGCAAAATACCTTAATCTGTAGCTTATCACTTGGCTAGATATCAAGAGAACAGCAAACCGCCGGATGTTTAGAATTAGAAGGGGAAAAAAACATACTGTCGCATGTATATTACGTAATAGTAAAATCGCTGCTGGTAGTTGTAGTTCTGTTGAGAAAAAGACAAGTCATTGGTCGAACCGCCGAATATTAAAAGTATTCGTTCCACCCTTATTGGATAACCACTTACACAAGTGCTTGCATAATGCAACAACATTGAAATTGTATAAGGCAATTTACACAACGCATTAGAATACAGTAACCTTTTCTCATCCTAGCGCTTCCACAGTCGAAGGATAGAACACCGGAGTCCTGCTGAAAACTGATATAAGGTAAGATTTATGTGCAGTGTTTGAATGAAATGATCTCTTCTTCTCCCAAACGAATAAACAGCAGCACACATGTTCTGAAATAAGTGTTCATCTCAGTATTACAGTTGTGATTACAGTATTGCATAACTAACGACATAATAATAGTATAGAATAAAAACCTGTTGCAGGTGCACGCAGAATTCTTGACGTAATCTAATGCACGAGGTCTTCACTGCGTGTATGGTTTTTCTATTGATAGTTTTTCTCTTTGCATATTTATGGTACGTCTTCACTTTTGCACACTGGTACGCACAATGTTCTATAGGTAATTGTCATGTTAGGCTCTTTTGGACAGGGGTAAATAGGAATTTAGCCGTTTGAGGGTATTGCTGTTGAGTCGATGATGTAATGATGTAAATTATGCACTGTAGACAAAAAAAAATGTTATTGTTCAGTGTGCAGCCTGCTGTACCTGCTCTCACCAACCTATATTCTGCAGTAGCCTATACTATGCTATGCCCTATGATTCTAATGTTGATATCAAACATGTTGATATCAACCGTGTATTATTAACATAGTGGTCTAAGGTTACATATAAACACCCTGTAACTTGTTGAATATTTAACTAAAAGCCCGTTTGGTGTCTGTTGCAGAATTGGGGAATTTGGATCAATTCCATTTCTATTCAGATTGTTGTGATGATGCTGCGATGGTGGGCGGGTCTTCCCTTGCTCCTCCCCCTCCTGGTGCTGTGTGGGCGTGGTTTGGCCCAGAGTTCCGAGCCCATGTTTCAGTCAGTGACTGAGACAGTCCTACCTCCTGACAACCAGCACAACCCCACCCAGCTGAACTATGGGATGGCCGTTACTGATGTGGACGGAGACGGAGACCTGGAGGTGGTGGTGGCGGGGTGAGAGTGTGGGTGGGGGGTTAGATAAAGAAAGAGAGAGTTGGAGAGGGCATTCAAATGCCATTATTGAGTACAGTGTACTGGACCATAGGACTTTACAGGCTATGCATAAATTACCCAATATTCTCAATTTACACCCATTCTTGGGTTCAACGCCCCTAACCTGGTCCTGAAGTTGGGGCTCTGGTCAAAGTAGTGCACTATCCAGGGAATAGGGCTCTGGCCAAAGTAGTGCACTATCCAGGGAATAGGGTACCATTTAGGACTACACCTACTAATGTTCTCCACTGCACCTCCTAATGTTCTCCACTACACCTACTAATGTTCTCCACTACACCTCCTAATGTTCTCCACTACACCTCCTAATGTTCTCCACTACACCTCCTAATGTTCTCCACTACACCTCCTAATGTTCTCCACTACACCTCCTAATGTTCTCCACTACACCTCCTAATGTTCTCCACTACACCTCCTAATGTTCTCCACTACACCTTCTAATGTTCTCCACTACACCTCCTAATGTTCTCCACTGCACCTCCTAATGTTCTCCACTACACCTACTAATGTTCTCCATTCTCAGGTACAACGGTCCTAACCTGGTCCTGAAGTATGACCGTGGTCAGCAGAGGCTGGTGAACATAGCGGTGGATGACCGCAGCTCTCCATTCTACGCCCTGAGAGACCCCCTGGGGAACGCCATCGGGGTGACCGCCTGCGACGTAGACGGGGACGGGCGGGAGGAGATCTACTTCCTCAATACAAACAACGCTTACTCTGGTAAATAACAATAACAGCAGGTATACACAAACACCATCAACAATGCTTAAAAAACAACAACGGTTACTCTGGTAGTCAGTAGCAACCTTCTTTTGGAAGGTCGGGCCACATACTCTGACAAGCTCTTTAAGTTCCGCAACGGACGCTTCGAGGACCTGCTGGGGGATGACATCAACGTGCGCAGAGGAGTAGCCAATCGGATGGCAGGACGCTCCGTGGCGTGTGTGGACAGAAAAGTATGTAAACAGTCTATCCATCTGCGTGTGTCTGTCTGTCGTCTGTATGGCTGTATGCCCGCACCCCCTCTCTTTCTCT
>NC_092159.1:8382622-8387821 GCF_045791955.1 Oncorhynchus clarkii lewisi | reverse complement strand
CACATAGCGCTATTACATCCATTGGTGTTATCTACTGGTGACCAGACCCATCACAACACAGCTCTACTGGACCAGACCCATCACAACACAGCTCTACTGGACCAGACCCATCACAACACAGCTCTACTGGACCAGACCCATCACAACACAGCTCTACTGGACCAGACCCATCACAACACAGCTCTACTGGACCCGGCCCATCACAACACAGCTCTACTGGACCAGACCCATCACAACACAGCCCTACTGGACCAGACCCATCACAACACAGCACAGACCACCACTCTAGGATCAGGCAGAACTCTGTCCTTCAGAGAAGTAGCACCACATGATGCAGTCCACACCATACATCATTCAGATCATCAGCCTATATATGCTGAGGTAACCTCTGGCAAAAGACACCTAGAACAATCAGAGAAGAGAGGTGTGCCAACTACTGCATCTAATATGCAGACTACTGGGCTAGACAGACCCTTTAAATCACACACAGGGTTGCAGATTGCATTGCACACAAAAATAAGTACAAATCTTATTCCATTCTTATTCATTTGTTTACAACTATTCTATATTTTATTGGCACTGGTATTATAATAATAATTATATGTAATGGTATATATATATATATTACTATTTTGGATTTATTTTCAATGTACTTTACTCAAACCAGTGAATATCACTTATTATAAATGAGATCATTAACTATCAGCTCTTGGAATATCCAGGGCCTATTCTCTTCACATTTTGGTTCTAAAACAACAAATCCAGAATGGATTAAAAACATCAATGGGACAGGAGGACATCATAATCCTACTGGAAACACGGTGTTGTGGAGACATAGATACTCAGTGTCCCTCAGGCTATAGAGAAAGTTTACTACCATCAATCAAACATAGACATGTTAAACGGGGCCGGGTGGAATCATCATTCGGCTTAAGCAGCACTGAATGAAATGAAAAAAAAGGTACCATACACATTTGGCTCAAACTTAACAAAGGTACAATCTCTTGTGACAATGATGTGTACATATGTGCAGCTTCTGCTCCTCCTTCAGTTTCACCATATGATGATGACCAGTTTTTTGACAATCTCCAGGCAGAAATCATTACATTTCAGGCAGAAGTGAGATTTCAATGCGAGGACAGGTTCTGAGCCTGACTACACTGATGTGGGAGGTAACCACCACATAGTTGGACACCCCTCCTTGTACAGTAGCCCTCTTATAAATAGAAACAGTCCTGACCAAATACTGAACAAAAATGGGAAGGATACAGTGCATCTGTCGAGCCTTAGGCCTGTACATGCTTAATGGTAGAATCAGAGGGGACTCTCGGAGCTACGCTATGAATACTTTGAAACTGCATCTGTCGAGCCTTAGGCCTGTACATGCTTAATGGTAGAATCAGAGGGGACTCTCGGAGCTACGCTATGAATACTTTGAAACTGCATCTGTCGAGCCTTAGGCCTGTACATGCTTAATGGTAGAATCAGAGGGGACTCTCGGAGCTACGCTATGAATACTTTGAAACTGCATCTGTCGAGCCTTAGGCCTGTACATGCTTAATGGTAAAATCAGAGGGGACTCTCGGAGCTACGCTATGAATACTTTGAAACTGCATCTGTCGAGCCTTAGGCCTGTACATGCTTAATGGTAGAATCAGAGGGGACTCTCGGAGCTACGCTATGAATACTTTGAAACTGCATCTGTCGAGCCTTAGGCCTGTACATGCTTAATGGTAGAATCAGAGGGGACTCTCGGAGCTACGCTATGAATACTTTGAAACTGCATCTGTCGAGCCTTAGGCCTGTACATGCTTAATGGTAGAATCAGAGGGGACTCTCGGAGCTACGCTATGAATACTTTGAAACTCTGAAGCCGTAGAAACATACACTGAAACGCAAGAAATTGAATTATACCAACAAGACACTCGACGAAATTGAAAACGCAGTTGAACGAAATCAGTTCTGAACCACAAACAATTTAAGCTCGACAAAGCCACAAGAATTACAAGATGAAGGAATTTGGAAAACGTATTTTGATAATCTTTACAAAAAGACAACAGAACCAATTAGAAATTCAAGAAAAATTGAACATCCTTGAATCAGTCATTAAAAACAACCAAAATCCATTAAAAATGACCCAATAACCCAACAAGAACTAAATGAAAAGCTCAAATCTATAAAATCAAAGGCTGCTTGTGGTCTAGATAAGATCAGAAATGAAATGCTGAAAAACAGCACACCTGAGTTACAAAATGCTGTGCTTAAAATGTTCAGTATGGTATTAACTTTTCCCCTGTCCACAAGAGTGGAGACAAATCAGACCCCAATAATTACAGGGGAATTTGCAAAAACAACAACTTGGGAAAGGTTGTGTATAGCATTTTGAATTGAATACTTTCTTCAAGAAAAAAAATGTAATTCAGTAAATGTCACATTGGATTTCTCCCCCACCATCGCACTACTGACCATATTTACACCTTACACAGACTAATTAATAAACATGTCCACCTGTAATGAGTATGATGGGAGACTAAGTGCTGGTTTCAAGCGCAGGGCGCAGCAGGTGTAAAGGACCACAGGAGGAGGCAGGTAGCATGGTCCCATGGACAGGCAGAAGGTCATACACTGGAGGAGGCAGGTAGCATGGTCCAGGGACAGGCAGAAGGTCATACACAGGAGGAGGCAGGTAGCACGGTCCAGGGACAGGCAGAAGGTCATACACAGGGAATCCAAAAAGGTAACAGTACAGGCAGGGAAAAGGCTAGTAACGTTGTCTGGGAGATCAGGAAAGAGGTGGATGACAAGAAATCTGACAGGTAACAGTACAGGCAGAGAATAGACAAAACAACGTTGTTATGTCACACCCTGGTCTTAGTATTCTGTGTTCTCTTTATTATTTTGGTTAGGCCAGGGTGTGACATGGGTGATTTATGTGGTTTGTTTTGTCTTGGGGTTTTTGTAGTTTATGGGATTGTGTTTAGTATAGTAGTCTAGGAAAGTCTATGGTTGCCTAGAGTGGTTCTCAATCAGAGGCAGGTGTTTATCGTTGTCTCTGATTGGGAACCATATTTAGGCAGCCATATTCTTTGGGTATTTCGTGGGTGATTGTTCCTGTCTCTGTGCTTGTTGCACCAGATAGAGCTGGTTCGGTTTTTCACGTTTATTGTTTTTGTAAACTGTTTGTATTTTCATCTTTCATTAAAGATGTTTATGAATAACCACGCTGCATTTTGGTCCTCCTCTCTTTCACCAGAAGAAAAACGTAACATGTTAGTGAGGATGGCCAAAAACTATGATACACGGGAGGACTAATATGGAAATAAACAGAGATCCGAATAGAATGTGGACAACAACAAAAAAATAATACCTCACAATGAACTGAACTACATAGTGTGTGATTATGACATACAGGTGTGTGAACAGGTGATCAGAATTCAGGTGATTGGGATCTGGAGAGTGAGCTGCGTTCAGGGGATCCATGTGTTTGACGGTGTGAGTTGGAAGCAGACATTACACCACCAAAAAAAAAAAGAGGGCAAAATCTTTGCTTGCTTTATTGCCTTTAAAAAAAGCATTTGATTCTATTTGGCACGAAGGGCTATTCTACACAATTCTCTAAAGTGGGCTTGGTGGTAAGGTGTATGACTTAATAAAATGTATGTACACAGAAAACAAGTGTGCAATAAAAATCTAAAACAAAATAACATAATTATTTTCACAAAATCGAGGTGTGAGACAAGGCTGCAGTTTGAGTCCAAACCTTTCCAACATTTATATATCAATGAATTAGCAGACATGTTGGACCATTCTCCAGCCCCAGGACTCATACTGTTTAACACAGAGGTAAAATACCTGCTATATGCTGAGGATTTGGTTATTCTATCACAAACCAAAGAAGGTCTTCAACAGAACCTTAATGTGGCAGTGAATGCACTCAAAGAAAAAGCCTGCAGAGCATTGTATGCAATAAAAATGAAATTATTCTAAATCAACATCCCAATTAGAATTTGGACCCAAATATTTGACAGTGTAATCCTACCAATAGCTCTTTACAGAAGTGAGGTTTGGGGGCCACTCAATAAACTGGACTTTAAAATGTGGGACAAACATCTAATTGAAGCCCCACATGCAGAATTCTGTCAGAAAATCCAGAGAAATACATCAACTAATGCATGTAGGGCAGAACTGGTCCACTTTCCACTCGTAATGAAAACGCAGAAAAGACATGGACATAGAAACCGGCAGACATGAAAAGACATGGTAGTAGTAGTAGTAGTAGTAGACATGAAAAGACATGGTAGTAGTAGTAGACATGAACAGACATGGTGGTAGTAGTAGTAGTAGTAGTAGTAGACATGAACAGACATGGTGGTAGTAGTAGTAGTAGTAGTAGTAGACATGAACAGACATGGTGGTAGTAGTAGTAGTAGTAGTAGACATGAAAAGACATGGTAGTAGTAGTAGACATGAACAGACATGGTGGTAGTAGTAGTAGTAGTAGTAGACATGAAAAGACATGGTAGTAGTAGTAGTAGTAGACATGAACAGACATGGTAGTAGTAGTAGTAGTAGTAGACATGAACAGACATGGCGGTAGTAGTAGTAGTAGTAGTAGACATGAAAAGACATGGTAGTAGTAGTAGACATGAACAGACATGGTAGTAGTAGTAGTAGTAGTAGTAGTAGTAGACATGAACAGACATGGTGGTAGTAGTAGTAGTAGTAGTAGTAGACATGAAAAGACATGGTGGTAGTAGTAGTAGTAGTAGTAGTAGACATGAACAGACATGGTAGTAGTAGTAGTAGTAGTAGTAGTAGACATGAACAGACATGGTGGAAGTAGTAGTAGTAGTAGTAGTAGACATGAACAGACATGGTAGTAGTAGTAGTAGTAGTAGTAGTAGTAGTAGACATGAAAATACATGGTAGTAGTAGTAGTAGTAGTAGTAGACATGAACAGACATGGTGGTAGTAGTAGTAGTAGTAGTAGACATGAAAAGACATGGTAGTAGTAGTAGTAGTAGTAGTAGTAGACATGAAAATACATGGTAGTAGTAGTAGTAGTAGTAGTAGTAGTAGTAGACATGAACAGACATGGTAGTAGTAGTAGTAGTAGTAGTAGTAGTAGACATGAAAAGACATGGTAGTAGTAGTAGTAGACATGAAAAGACATGGTAGTAGTAGTAGTAGTAGTAGTAG
>NC_092159.1:8302622-8375122 GCF_045791955.1 Oncorhynchus clarkii lewisi | reverse complement strand
CCAAAATCCGCTACTGATTGTTGTATTAGTCTATAAATAAATCTCTTTGCCATAATTCGTCATCTCTCCCATGTCTTATTCAACTAGTATTTTTGAAAGTGTAAGGATAATAATTCAGACATAGTCGTTCTGAAATGTTTATTGCTTGCCAACATTTTACTCCCTCCACTATGTTTAATATACACACATTAATTATTCATTTCGGTTGCCTTTTCTGGCATGAAGTTTGTTCTATAGAAACTATTTGACTCTGATGTGTGTCACCGAAAGTATTTGACTCGAGCCACAAAATTAAGGAAATTAGAAGGCGGGGGTGGATTCTGGCAGGGGGATTTTCAGCACAACACTGGTACCTAATTTACTTGATGTTGGCTAGCAGCCAGCATTTATCTGCATTTGGAGAAAGTTGTGAACTCTTATCTTTTGGACACCCAAAGCTATGAAAATCGTGCGTATGTAATGAATGGAACTAGTCTGGGCTGTAGTCTGTTTGACGAACATTCCACTCCTTGTAACATTACAGACACTTGCAACCAGGCTGCAATGAAACAGTGTTGATCATATAATAGATGTATCATGTGTTAGTTTAAGGATGTGAAAATCATGATATTTCCCTTGCATTTCAATCCACACATGCATATGGGTCTGTAATGTATTGCATTGTTATCTAGGTATTCAATCCCTTTTTAAATTATGCAAGATTACTTTACAATGATGGCAATTGTGCATTATTGGAATCTAATTTGCCCATGTGGATCTGACATGCATCAAATGCTACATAACTTTGCATGCATGCTTTCCATAAATGCAATGTACTGATGAAATGCCCCCCATGAATAATAAAAAGGCCAGAAATGCAACATCAGGCCAACCTGACTAGCGGGGAAAGTGTTAAAAACCGTAGCTAGCGATCGTCAACACGATAGGATCTGAATGGAGGAAGAGACGCGTCACACACACCCGTGTTCACAGTCTTCTTGTTATGAAGTCAATCAACTGTATTCGCATCTCAAGTATTGGTTAACATATGGAATATACACAAACTTGGCAGTCGTGTCAAGTTGTCTGGATGTCCTTTGGGTGGAGGGCCATGCACGATACACACGGGAAACTGTTGAGCGTGACAAACCCAGCAGCGTTGCAGTTCTTGACACATTCAAACCCGGGGGGCCTGGCAAAAGGTTCTATCCACACGGACCTGGTTAACAGGGTCCTTATTCATCGTACATTTAGAAGGAAATCTCATTAAAGCTTTGGAATCAGCTCTTCCCTGACTGATGCTGGGTCTCAGCGGGTGACGGAGCTAGCTGATTAAATAACTTCCTTGTTACAACCCCAAACACTCTCATTAACAACTTAGTTTACTGACAGTTTATAATACCAAATTAGAGATAAAGAGGGAATGAACGATTTACTTTGGAACTGCCGGAGATCATTGACTAGGAGAGGTGTGTCTACCAGACAGCGAGTGGTTTACTGTGGAACTGCTGGAGATCAATGACTAGATTTTTACCTCAACATAGTGTGAAATAAGCTTATAATTAATAGCCTAAGTGTAGTTTCATTTTGCTGGGGTGCAATGAGGAGATTCGGGATCTTTCCCCCATGCGTTTCCATGGCAATTAGATTCTTTGGGTCAAGTTCCATTGAACTCTTTACCTCATCTATATTCCATTCTCTACAGATGAATGGTTCCAGATCAGCTATTCTGTGTGTTCCAACAGTTCTGCCCTGACAACCCAGCCTGACAACCCAACCTGACAACTCAACCTGACAACTCAACCTCACAACCCAACCTCACAACCCAACCTCACAACCCAGCCCTCCGTTCACCATAGGGCCAATCCCATTTAGGGCACAGCTAATCACACCAAATTGCACTAAATCACATTAAATCACATTCAATTACACTAAATCACATTAAATCACAGTAAATCACAGTAGCCAGCTAGCTAGCTTTATGGGTGTTTTGACATGAGTATGAAATTGTAATTCTGGTTGTTTAATGTTTTAGGGACTCCTGAAACTACCAGCAAACCAGGCTGTCGTCTTGTGAAACAGTGGACGTAAAGAATCTAGCTAGCTAAAGCATTTACTGCAAATTGAATGTACAGTTTGCCTTGCTGATATTTGCCATGCAATGCAGTGAGATGAAATAACGTAGCTAACTATGTTCCTGCTTATTGGGCAGTGGAGGAGAAAATCCCTGAATACCTATGGATGTGTAGCTGTCTAGCAGATCTGTGTATGGACCCAAACGTTTGGTATACATATTAGTTCAGAACCTAGATATGAACTTAAGCTATCATAGCCGGTTGTATCAACTTCAAAACAGTCTGACTGGCATCAATGAAGCCTATGGATTGAGTAGAATATAATCTAACTTTGTGCCACGGATGCAAGTCGTATATACATGTAGCATGAGATCCCCACATTGTAGCCTGTACATTTAATATTTCCACTGATCATGTACTCTACCTTGGTAAATAAAGGTGCAGTTCAGGTATGAATGTCTGAGATTCTTTTTCAGTCATATCCAATACCAGGAGTATCAAACGGCATTTTGTTGTCAGCACATTCAACTATGTAAAGAAAAAAAGTATTTAATAAGAATATTTCATTCATTCAGATCTAGGACATGTTATTTTAGTGTTCCCTTTATTTTTTTGAGCAGTGTATTTTGAGTGCATGCGACCACACTAGTTCGGTTCGCCTAACTGACTTCGGCTAGACGCCACCCGAACTGAAGCATGCGGACGCATTTACCCTGTCTTACACAATTTGTTACACACTGTTATGATGATTATAGATATGTCTGAGGAGGAGGAATGGCACATGGATGAATTACACTCCTGATGGTTTCTTCCCCTCTGCTTTGAGCAGGGTTGCCAGGTCCATTTGAAATGACAATAACCTCTCAAAAACCCTCCCATAGGTTCAGAAAACTAGGTCAACATTTTTGTTGCAGCAAGAGATGATTTGACACATTTCTCTAATAAACCCTTTTTCCCACAACGTTACCTAGCGAATTAAGAAGGAATATCGACGTAATTTGTAACGACAGAAGAAAAGTTTTCCATTAAAATTATTATTATTGGGAGCTTAATAATACGCTCCATGACATGGCAACCCTGGCTTTGAGGTAAGCACACGCGCCGATGACGTCAATGTCAGATCACACCTTGTACACTGTGTGATCTAAACAGTTGCTGACGCGTCTCTCTCAAAGCCTGTGATTGGTCAGAAAGGGGTCGCCCCGGTCGAATAGGAGGGGAGTGCTGTGTCCCAAGTGCTGCTATTGGTTGTCGAGAGAGCGAGCGAGACAAAGAGAATGAGATAGTGAGAGAGAGAGTTCATTGTGAGGGCTCAAGCGCACACTACACAGAAAAACTTTGTTTGCTTCTCGTCTTTGACAGCAGAAGAAGGCTACTATAAAGTAGCGGAGAATGTCAATTTCCATATGGAATTCCATATCTGCGCAGTAGGCTACATCTCCTCAAAGCCTGAGCAGGTGTCAGATTTTACTGCGTTCACTTGCTGAAGGGGTAAGAGTTTATAATCTCTCTGATGCTGTCACGCAGCAAATCCGCTTGACTAATAGCTCATTGATTTTGTTGTGCAGGTAACGTTATATGTTGATTTACAACATGTCATGCTATTTTATAAGCATTATTTGTACGTTATTGGTAGGCATACTATAAGCAAATATGTTCGATCGTGAAACATCTGGCGGCCTGCAGCAAACTGTTCGTTAAAATGCGCGTCTATGAGCAGATTGCGCTTCGCTGCGGGGTGGGAAGGTCAATTATAATTCCAGACATAACTAGGCATTCCCGCATTTCAGTAGCTCCCCCTGTGACTGTCAAGCATAATAATGATAGTTGGTCCTTGATGTAGGCTGTTATCTATGATATTCATCAAGTTACTCATTATGTAAACAATTGGTCATTTTATATACTACTTATAATTACATGATTTTACACTAGGTTTACTCATTTTATGCTTCATTGTATCTGTGGCCATCCCTGTGTCTATGAAAATTAAGCCATGACCTACACCTGATAGACACCACCCTCTCTCATTAAACGTTGCTTTGTTTAACCTTTGCTTTCACTTTATTTCTGTCAACATCAGTATTTCAGACAGTGCCAGTGTTATACTAATACAAGTGCCTTGTAAAATAGTTGAACTATAAGATAATGTCTCACTGTTGCTTAGTAACAACACAAAGGGCCTCAGTCCAACGTCCACTCTTTATCCCTTGTTGGAGTCAACAACCAGCTTTTAAACGTTATGTTCTCCCCTCCTCTCTCTCTCTCTCTCTCCTTCCCTCGCTCTCCCCCCCCCCCCTCTCTCTCTCTCCTTCCTCTCCCTCCTCTCTAAGCAGGCTTACACTGCATGTGTGCATGTGTTTCCTTGACAACCTACAGTGTCTTTGGCTACAGTATCCCAAATGGCACCCTATTCTCATGTAGTGCACTACTTCTGACCAGGACCCAGAGTGCACTATATAGGGAATAGGGTGCTATTTTGGGATGCAGACATTGTGTGGTCTGAGGCTCAAGGATAATGCTGTCATCTCACAAACATCTAGGTTGCTGGGCAGTTGCCAGCCCAGGTCAGGGGATAGCGACATTTAGCTAATGATTGATGTCTGTTTGTTTGCAGGTGCTGACGGAGTTGTCTTGGAATCCCTCTATTCTTTCAATCCGTCTCTCATCAACCTGATCTCCCTACTACTACCTCATCCCCCCCTCTCTCCTCCTCACCCCTCCATCTCCCCTCTCTGAGGGTTATGGAGGACCCGGAACCCCCCTCTGTGGTGGATGGTCCGTCCCTGCTCTGGCAGCCTGAAAAGAGGCGAAGCAGGAAGTCGGGATGTTCCAACATCTTCGCGGGGGTAAATCTGCGTCAGCTAAGACGGCTGTTCCATGTGGCCGGGGACCGGGACGCAGAGCAGCGGGCAAGACTGGTGTGGGGCAGAGAAGAGCGAGACAGAGGGGGAGAGGAGGAGGAGGAGGAGGAGGGAGAGATGGATGCAGGGCTGGCCCAGGCGTTGGTGGGGTTCAGGGTGAGAGCCAGAAGCAGGAGGGGTATCAGGACGGAGGGACACAGAGAACCCAAGTTGCTGAAAGCATTTGGACACCTCAGGTAAGAGAGAGAGAGGAGGGATAGAAGGGAGAGAAAGGAGTTAGAGACAGATGGAGAGAGAGAGAGCACAATGAGAGAAGGAAAGAGGAGACAGAGAGACAGATAATTAAAGAGAGTGGAAACCAGGTCAAGGGTATTTGGTCTGGCATCAACAGACAGATCAGCTCAAATCCTTTAACTACATCCTCCACCCGACTAGACAGACTCTCCACATTTAACTTACGTTTAACTGGCAGATCGATTAAATGAGTGGTAGTCAGGCTTCTAATGATCTCTATGGTCTCTTCTTCTATCCCATGTCAGTGTTTGCACATCTGAGGCCCTATGTAATCAAGCATCTCATAGTAGGAGTGCTGATCTTGGATCAGATCCCCCATGTCCATCTTATCTTATTCTTTGTGATCCAAAAGGCAAAACCTGATCCTAAATCAGCACTACTACTTTGAAAGCTTGGATACATACAGGCCCTGAAGCAACCGCATAGGTAGAAGCAGGGATGGGCCTGAAATACCACTTCCAGGTAGGTTTCCACTGTGACTTTGTTTTAAAGAGACGTCCCTCTCTCCTTCCCTACCTCCCTCTCTCTCTCACTTTCCCTCACTCTTTCCTTCCTTCCCTCCCATTTATGCTCTCCCTCCTCTCCTTCCAGGATTAAGGAGGGTTTGGACCACCCTGAGGAGGACAATGAAGAGGACCCCAGTGATATTGGAGAGCTGGACCCCCTCCCTGGAGGGTCGACAGGTGCAGAGGGGGGCGCCCCGTTGACGGACGCACAGAAGCCCTCAGAGAGACCCCATCTGGAGAGGCTGGGGGCCGTGACGAGGCAGGAAGGAACCAGGGACCCAGAACGCTACCTCCATCGCATTCTACACTGAGCCAACGGAGAGAAATGAGCGCTGGCCTGCTGAACTTAAAACGTGTCGTAAAGCTCCTCTGTGATTGGTCCTTTTTCCGTTCACACCAATCAGAGCGAGGTGTCGTTCAATAACTCCATGTGTGGAGTTAAATGAAGTACGTTTTCGACCACACTGTCAACCTAACCTTACCTGTCGAGACGTTGTCACTTTAACCAAAGGAAGGGAGAGAACTGGCAACATCACAATGACTGTGTGAGAGCATTATCAATCCTGCTCAGTCACTGTTCACTGACTGATCAGAGCAGACAGACCGATCTACAACACTATCGGCAGGTGACTATGGCTGTGTTCGAGAGCCTCAAAACGACTGCAGGCGACTGTTGAATCTACAAATCACCTTGCATCAAATAGCTCATCAGATACATTGTGGTTTTGATCCTCTCGAACACGGCCTGTGTGTGGTCCAAAAATCCCAAAAGCCAGTAACACTAGAAATGGGATCTCTCTATAACAAAGCTATACCTGGTAGATAGCCTACAACTGAACCTGAAAGGACTTGGAAAGGTGTAAACAACATGGGAAGACATTTACACAGCATTAACTGTGATGTAAAACACAGGACCGTTATCACTCTGTACTGAAAGTGGTCCAACAGTGGACTAATGAATAAAACTAAGATTTAGTTTGAGTCAACTATCCATTTAAGGGTTACGGTTGACACATAAACATGCAAACCTGTCAAAGTAAACTTGCATAGATGTATTTGTGTGCATAGTTTTGTCTAAGAAGTAGATGAATGTCCTCACCGAATAAAGTGAGGAGGAAAATAAGAATAAAGTCTTCTCTCTAAAATAAAAACACATTTATCAAAACAAAACGACAAGATACATGGTATTAATGTAATACAGTTTTGTTATAATCTTTCATTAAATATATTACATACAAATTATACAGTGCAAATGTCACAATACATTTCAGGTCAGTTAGAATCTGTGGCAACAGCAGGAAGTCCTGATAGTGTGTTTTCAAAAAAACGTGTCCATCTTTCTCCCACAAGAATGAAAAATTATAAAAAAATTACCAGAAATCAAAGTAAACAGAAGCGATGGGAGACATCTTAAATGTATTTGACTACAGAATGGCGGAGAGGAAAACCTGATCTAAAGTAGTAGTTTCTCCAAATGTGGCCCCCTAAAACGTCAACGCGCTGCAGTACCTTGCAGTTCCTCATCCGAAGACAAAGGGGGCAGTAGAGAGCCATGAGAGCAATGAGTCCGCATGGCTGCTGCTGTCCACAGAGTGGCCGTCATAAGGAATGCAACACCATCTCTCACCCAAACCGGGAGAGAGAGAGAGAGAGAGGCTTTAAAACTGCAGTGGCTGAGTTAAGTTTCTGTTTCCCAAATGGAACCCTATGGGCCCTGGTCAAAAGTAGTGCACTAGGGAGTAGGGCTCCTTTTGGGACATACACTGTGTGCACCTCCATGGAAAGGGAGTTTACTAAGCCCATCATATAGACTCCATTCCTTATAGGAAGATATACCATCATCATCATCATCATCATCTTTGACATCCACACAAGGCACAGAGACAAACAGACGGAGGGATATGCGTTCTCTTCCTTTTGTCCTCAATCCTCCTCGTCTTCCTCAGTCATTCTCAATACCGTCTGTGTCCGTTGGGGGTAGGAGAGGGCGGGTCGGGGGGGCGGAGAGACTCCTCACTCGTTTGCCCTTTACACACATACATTTGACGTACACACTTGCTCACTCCTCCTCCTCCTCCTCTACCACCGGGTGAAGAAGGGTCTCCTGCTCTGGAAGCTCTGTGTGTAAGACTCACTGTTGGCCCTCTGTGGTGCTCTGGCTGTTTCTACTATAACTGGAGGCATCTGGACCAGCTGGAGGGGGGTCTTACTGTTCTTCAGAGCCTGGCTGAGGTTCAGGATCTAGGCCACCAGAGAGGGGGGGGATGAGAGAGAGACCGACAGGTTGGTCACTCTTCATAAGGGCATAACATCTGTGATGCATTGTGGGTCATTTTTGACTGACTGATCTACAAAGAATGGTTAGAGCATTGGACTAGTAACCGAAAGGTTGCAAGTTCAAATCTCCGAGCTGACAAGGTACAAAATCTGTCGTTCTGCCCCTGAACAGGCAGTTAACCCACTGTTCCTAGGCTGTCATTGAAAATACGAATTTGTTCTTAACTGACTTGCCTGGTAAAATAAAGATAAAAATGAGAAGTTATTTCTACATAAATAGTTACTTCCAAGTTAACTTCAATTAATAGCCCAACATTTATTTGCTTCAATCACTGAACACGACCGGCGCCTACTAGAGACGGGCTTCTATTTCCTTAACGCGCACAGCTTTCGCCCAATAAAACGGTTGAGAAGACTACCACGCGGTTTATTGTGACCAGTATAAACATTAGAGTAACACATCCATCGCAGGTTAGACTTGCAGAGACTAGACTGCCTAGTAACCCCCAGAGTTCATGTTTCAGCACCAGTCTCTCGTATCGGCTGTAGTTTAGCCACGTCAAACCACACTGCTGTCTCATCCAATGACGTTACTCACGGACTTTCACTTGTAAACAATTAATCTAGAGCCGGCTTTTATTTGCTGAAATGAGTGCCGATTCCCAGGCTATTAAAAATGGACAGGCGGCGTTTTGGGACTCTGTGTTTAATTGAAGTTTTCCGGGATATTATTATTTAAAAAGAGGCATGGCGTATTTAAAACATACCTGTCCTCTCATAACAGCTATCTGCCTGTGGAACTGCCCTCTGTCGAAGCCTGGGTCTTTCTGCAACACACAGGTCAAGGGTCAAAAATACTCAAACAGAAAACGCCATCAAAGATTGGATAATCAATTCCGTTTGAAGTTGGCTCCCTCCCTCCTCCTCCTCACCTTAAACAGTTCGTACAGGTCTTCCTCCCTACTCCTCACCTTGAACAGTTCGTACAGGTCTTCCTCCAGATCTTTGATAAAGTTGGGATCAGCCAGTTTGGGAAGAACCAGCTCTCTTATCTCCTGGGAGAATGGAACCTTGGCTTGGGACAGCCACGCCCAGTAGAACGGGTCTACGATTGGTCAAAAAAATTAACAAACTTTAGTGAGAAATGCAATGATTGGTCACAGAGAAGGTGCATTTCTATAGGGGGCTCTGTGATTGGGCAGTGGGAAAGTGCATCTCTACAAACTGCTCTGTGATTGGTCAGAGCATCTCTACAAGCTGTTCAGTGTTTGGTTGAGGAGGCAGAAGGCGGTGCTTACAGGCTCTCCAGGAGTCGGGGTGTTTGAGAGGGAAGGCCAGTCCGTTGTCTATAGCAGCTAGTTGGATGATAGGATCCTTCACTACTACCCAGTCTGTGTCCTGGACAGAGAGAGTGGAGGGGGGAGGAGGGAGAGAGGAGGGGTGATAGACAGGGGGGTAGACAGAGAGATGGAAAGAGAGCACTCTGAGTCAGACATAAGTGCATAAGAGTACACCCCCCCCCCCCCCCCCCCCAGAACAGACACCGAAAAAGGAACAGACACACACACACAAGGTTTCAGTGCCTGTTCTGGTGTGTGGGTGTGTGGCTACCCGGTTTCCCTGGTCCATGGGACAGTCATATTTTAGAAGCCAGTTATCATTTCCCCGATCTGTGGAGACAGAGAGAGACAGAGAGGTGTTAGAGTTTAATGCACCTTCCACATCACTATTTCACATATTGACACAGGTGTCAGCCGGCCTGCTTGTCCTTCTTCACCGTCATTGCCTTGGTTACGTACCTGTGTTCCTGATGATGTAATCGAGGACCACCAGCCTCTCAAACTGTAGTTGCATCTGTCTGTTGGTGTTCTCTGGCAAGGGGTCTGCCTCAAACCTCCGCAGCCAGAAGTCTGCATCCTTAAAGCCCTCAACAAAGATCTGGAATGAACCCAACTGGAGGACAGGAGGGAGAGAGAGAGACAGAGAGAGAGGGTGGGAGAGAGTGAGGGTGGGAGAGAGCGAGGGTGGGAGAGAGAGAGAGAGAGTCATCATACATTTTGAGGAAATCACAGATCCTAATGGAGAAGTTTTAGAGTAAAGTCTCAACTTTAAAACTTTAATTAACTTCAATTAAGGATTCACTTTAAAAACCCTTCATCCTGCATTTCCCTCTGGGCGGCCTGTAGTTCAAGAATAGTATGTGAACTAAGTAGTGTACTATAAAGGGAATAGTGTACCCTTTGGAACACAACCAGGAAGCAGCAGACGTACCTTGGGAGGCAGGCCGATCCTGTGGAAGTGTTGTCCCACTTTGGGTACCTTCTCCAGAGCCAGCCTCTTACCCCTGGACTTGACCCGGTCTATAGCGTTATAGTTAAACGTCTCACTGGCCAGGTACACCACCTAGTGGAGAGATGGGGTGGGGGACAAGAGGGTGGAGAGAAGGAGAGGGTGAAGAATATGTAGAGAGAGAGGACAGGAGAGACAGAGAGAGAGAGAGTGTGTGTGTGTGAGTGAGAGAGTGAAGGAAGGAAATCAAGAGAGAACCCTGACGCAGGACCTCCCAGTACCTGTGTGTGTACCTGCGTGCCTAAGTGTGTGTGTCTAACCACTACCTTGGCCCCGGGGACTGTATTTAGTTTCTGATCGCACAGGCTTCAGACAGACTACCCTGGTTCAGTGTGTGTGTGTGTGTGTGTGTGTGTGTGTGTGTGTGTGTGTAACCCCTCCCTACCTTGGTCCTGGGTACTATGTTAAGCTCTAGTTTCTGGTCAACCAGACTGGCCCCAGCCTCAGACAGATAACCCTGGTTCAGGACTAGACAGTCCCGTCCAAAACAGCAGGGACAACACAGCTTCTGGAGCCACTTGGTCCACTTTGGGTTCAGCTGACCATAAGGCTCCTCGTTCTTAGGCTTGAACACACCGATGATCTTCTACAAAGAGAAACAGAGAGTCAGAGAGAGGAGAGAGAGATTTAGGTGGGCATTTTCTAATTGCAAACTCACCTGTGCTGTGAACAAATGTAACATTGGTAAAAGATGGGATGAGTGAAGTTACAATATGCAGAGGAGACAGGGAGAAATTTCTCCACAGGTGCTGCATGTTAACTACTACCATGCTTCATACTGTAACTACTACCATGCTTCATACTGTACCAACACTGTTCTGTTAACTACTACCATGCTTTATACTGTACCACTGTTCTGTTAACTACTACCATGCTTCATACTGTACCAACACTGTTCTGTTAACTACTACCATGCTTCATACTGTACCAACACTGTTCTGTTAACTACTACCATGTTTTATACTGTACCAACACTGTTCTGTTAACTACTACCATGCTTCATACTGTACCAACACTGTTCTGTTAACTACTACCATGTTTTATACTGTACCAACACTGTTCTGTTAACTACTACCATGCTTCATACTGTACCAACACTGTTCTGTTAACTACTACCATGCTTCATACTGTACCAACACTGTTCTGTTAACTACTACCATGCTTCATACTGTAACACTGTTCTGTTAACTACTACCATGCTTCATACTGTACCAACACTGTTCTGTTAACTACTACCATGCTTCATACTGTAACACTGTTCTGTTAACTACTACCATGCTTCATACTGTAACACTGTTCTGTTAACTACTACCATGCTTCATACTGTACCAACACTGTTCTGTTAACTACTACCATGCTGCATACTGTAACACTGTTCTGTTAACTACTACCATGCTTCATACTGTACCAACACTGTTCTGTTAACTACTACCATGCTTCATACTGTAACAACACTGTTCTGTTAACTACTCGACTGCCACAGGAGCATGTTTCATGGCAGAGCAGATATCTGCGCTTATACACACAGGGTCGGTACAATACTATAGACAGACCTGGCTGAGTTCCGGTAGACAATGTGCTTGTTTGGAATTACACATACAGGAAGTGAAATCTGGTGGATTCCCCCACATGTCAGGACATCCAAAGTCCACAGAGACACTTCCATTTTTAACCAACACATGTGACCGCATCGTGGAGTTTCAGATGATGATAAATGTTGGGTAAGTTGCTACTAGTACCAGGTCTATGTCTGTGCACCAAGTCACCATAGTTTGCTTCTCCCTCATGTTTCTATCCAAAGATCAGATTTTGGTTAGAATTCTCTAGACTGGAGCTCAATCAAATAGAAAGAGCACTATTTTCCATCCCAACAAACCTCGTGACAATTCATCATTATTACCAAGAGTGTGTGGGTGATTACAACCCCATGAGTTCAGCGCAACAATGACTGATTGCCGATGCAGACGGATAGACTGTTGCGTGAAGCTGTGTGGGAGTGTACGTGTGTTCGGGCTCTGGTCAAAAGTAGTGCACTATATAGGGAATACAGTGCCATTTGTGAGTCATTTGTCCCTGCGTTACAAACACACACAAAGTCTATCCGCGAGTCGAGGCCAACACATGAGAGTGAGTAGAGGGCACTAGGCTCCTCAGCTGGTGTTGCCACAGTGACACAGCTGTTCCAGATAAGAGATTGGCTAGACTGTAACTGGGTCAACTCTACTGTATGGAAGTACAGTCAATAAACAACACCAGAACGGGGCCACATTGGAGAGAGCAAACAGGACAATGGAGGTTGAAGTTAGACACCTGTTTCCCCAGGCGGTTTCTCCGCTGGGAGGATATATTTACAGGTCATACTGAAGGAAACAAACCAGAGGCCTTGTCCACTTTTAGAGTACAAAGTGAGATGGGAGGAATTTACCTGCAACAGTGTAGCCTTCTGGACAATAAAAAGACGCACAAGACATCATTACTCAAGGATGATAACTAATGGACTTGTCAATCTCCTTGTTGTCATTCATAAACAATAAAATAAAGTGTCGTACTTATCTTTGATATATGCTAGCTAAATATGACGACATGCAATCCATAGCTGTTTAGGTGACCTAGCTAAATCGATCGATTGTGATCTCCTTTCAATGCTTTTCACTCTTTCTTACCCCTTGTGAATCTTTGACAAAGTAGCTGCCGCTGGATCCCTGGTAGATTCTCTCCGGATAGATCCCTTCGTCGATGGCGCGTTCCGCCTTGCGGATGATCTCTCGAAACTCGGGATCCTCCGATAAGTCGTTTCTATGCGGATCCCGCGGTGAACCTCCTCGGTCCCGGTCCAACAACGGCTGTCTCTCCCGGCTGCGCTCCGGACTCCCGGCCGGGATGCGAACCACCGAGCCCGGCGTGCCTCCAAATCCGCCCCGGGGACTGGTGGGCTCGGTGGGGCAGAAGCCGAAGTCGTTGGAGTCCCGTAGCGGGGAAACCAACGGACTAGTTTCGTCCATACCGGGGTACGCGGAGGAAAGATAGGTAGAGAGAAAAGGGGGAAAGACGAAGGGATGAGCTTTTGTGTTCAGGATATTTACCGATAATGTAACGTCACCGTTGTCAATAAAAACAAATCAGCTGACAGTAGGCTTCCGGGAAGAGGCGGGCCCAGTTGGTGATTGTTGGAGTGTTTGGCCAATCAGAGCTATCATCCGGCCGTCAAGGTTCTTTGTGCACGCAACTATTGGCTGGAATCATAACGCTCCCTTGAAGCACGTGACAAAAAAGTGCCACACAATTTAAATACAAGACAACGAATCAAAACTCTTTATAAATCAGTGGTATTCAAACGTTTTCATCCGGGACCGATGTCCATCAGATTTTCCACTAATGCGCCTTATATGACACATCACTGTACTCTTCTGTAAACTGACCGTATCTGTATACCAGTCGCAAGACCCACTGGTTGATGCTTATTTATAAAACCCTCTTAGGCCTCACTCCCCCCTATCTGAGATATCTACTGCAGCCCTCATCCTCCACATACAACACCCGTTCTGCCAGTCATATTCTGTTAGAGGTCCCCAAAGGACACATCCCTGGGACGTGTTTTTTAATACATTTTGATGACCACACTGCAGGCAAGTCAGATGATGGCTTTTGAAAGCACTGAAAATAATTATTGTATTAATAACATAGCCTTCTATCAATAGCCTACTATCAGTCACGGAAGAAGACTGCTATAAGGTTCACTTAATGCAAAATGAGTATAGCCCTATAATAAGCCAACTACAGGTAGTCATTCTGTAGAGGTGAGATGTTTACATTGTGTGCAAGCAGCATATAGCATAGCCATAGTATAGTGTCCTAGGCTATAGATTTTGTAGAATGGCTGCAGATCAATGGACTAGTGGTAAATGATGACCAAATGAATTCATTTCCAGAGGGAGAAGAATTAGAATGTAATTTCTTATTTAACCAGGAAGTCGATAGATAATTATACAGTGTCTAGTTAGTCTCAGATAGGCCTTGTGTCAGAAATGATGATAACATGAAATGCCTAATATCGCATTATATCTTCATACATCCAAACACCTTTATATCACCAACTTTAGCCTACTATTCAGTGAAGGACATAGGCCACCTTTTGGAAGTCTCAACATGTATTTTTCGTACTTAGCCTGAAGGCAATTGTGTAACTTTTTATTGTATTTTTATTGTGTAACTTAATATGCCCCATGAGGTGAAGGAGCTCCTCATAATAACAACAAATGCCGCATCATCCCGCGGATGCGTTACCACGGGAACGAACCACCACCACCACAGTCACCGTGGGTGGCCGCCTGGCCGGTCAGTGTTTTGGGTTGGTGACTCGGCTATGTGTGCGTCCCATCTCCTTTCTACTGAAGTCTGCACTCGTTCACTACTTCCCACAAATCTAAAAGCACTGGATTGGTGGAGGATGGGATAGAGTGAGAGTTTCTATAAGTATTCATTAAAGGACTGTATGGGTATAGGCTAAACATAACCAACAGTATATTTATTAGTAATTTCCTTTCAAATCAGTGAAGGGAAGTGAACAAGTAAACACTTTGGGAGAAAGGAGAGATAAACAGGGCCGCTTGGTTGGTGAGAGTGGCGGGGCCGTGCCCCATGCATGCCCGGTCTAGCTGGCTTGTTGTAGCAACCACGGTTGCCACGGGGAAGGGGCTGAATGAAACAGCTCTGCTGTGATGGTAGGATGGAGACCCATAACATAATCATCATCACACAGGTGAGACCTGGGAACACTTTTGGAAAAGCTTTTCGCAAATAGTGTATCTTGATAGTATGCATATTGTGTAGACTTAGTTATGTTCGCTGGTTCTAATTTGACGCATGATTGTAGTTTTACGCATGACGTTTAACAGAATTGAGGCACATCTTGATTACTTCTAAATAAGCAAAATTCGTTGCTCTTGTTTTATGATAGAATAGGCGACGAGGAATGGAGACATTCAATGTACTTGGGAATGAAATCTCTCCGGGAGACGCACTACCGGGTCCGTCACACAACGAGACCGTTTGGAGCTTGTCACCTTCACCGGGCACCGGACCCTCACCTGTATCCGAACTCTCCTTCAGCCTAAAGAGCCTCCGATGCCACGACGGCGCGTGAGTACACACACAGTTATCACGGTTACTTAAAAGCTAAAGAAAGCTTTGTGTAGGCTAGGAGATGTGGAATAATATAATAAATACAATGTGGGCACTTTGGGACGTTGTGCGTAACAGAGCGACTGGAGACTATCAAGTCCAGTTGTTATATAGTTGAACATCTTTTGATCTTTGTTAGTTAAAAAACAAACTTTAATTTCATACTCCACAGCGACACCCCGCGCAGAAAGCTGCGACTGACGCCTGAGCTAGTGACTCCCAGTCCCCCTGGGCCCACGCCGGGTTCGACTTGTGGCAGAGGGCTTGCCCCCCAGGGAGACGAGACGCCGACAGGTCTGGGCAAGCTCTGGATGACAGACGGTGAAATATCCTAATCAATGATTAGCGGTTCCTCATGGCTTGATGACGCTGGGTAGAGTTAGAATGCATCAGAGGCAGAACTATTTGTTCAATCCCAAATGGGACACTGTTCCCGACATAGTGTACTACTTCTGACTAGAGCCCCATGTTGGCCCCTGTCAAAGGTAGTATAGGTAGTGTATAGAGAATAGGGTGCAATTTGGGACAAAAACATTGGGATTTAAATCCAGTTTGTCCAGAATTTAAATCTCTGTATATCTTATGTTGAGTATGACTTTTCAGTTTGTGAATCATTTACATGTGTAGCTTCCCTTTTGATATCTACATTTTTTCCCACAATATTCTCTCTATGTAGGTAATGTCCTAACAGACTCCGGGAACAGGAGAAGGGGAGAGAGGTGAGGACACATGGATTCTATTAGCAAAAATTGCAAAGTGATTATTTGGTGCCTACAAATAACAGGCGTCTGGTGACCCCTTAATTGGGGAGGACGGCTCATAGTAATGGCTGGAACGGAATGAATGGAATGGTATGGAACACATCAAACACATAGTTTCCATGTGTTTGATATCATTCCATTGACTCCATTCCAGACATTATTAGGAGCCGTCCTTCCCTCAGCACATCCTGTCTGCTATCTGAATGACATTTTCAATCATTGTACCATTTACTTTATAGGTTTCTCTCCCCTGCATGTTCTGCTCCTAAAACGGTGAGTATTTACACAGAAACTGAGGGAATAATAATCAATAAGGTCCTGGAATTGGAACAGAGTGACTGGAACAACTCTGGGCTCTAACTATATTCAGGAACATCATCATGCGATGTTCTGGTTCTGGTTGTCCAGAAGCGTCTGCGTGTGAAGCTGTCGACCCGGTTCTGCAGCGCTGCAGTTCAGAGGTCAGACCCAGGGGTCAGGGGTCTCAGATGTCAAGGTCAGAGTTCCCCGCCAGGAGGCGGAGCCTTGCGTGTCCGTCAGGGTGACGTGGAGCTGCCAGATGTTGAGGTGAGATCCATTTGCAGTGTTCCACCATGCTCCCTGAAGTTTGCACCCCTACGTACAAGAGCACACGACGGGGAGGAGGGTAGAGAATGATAAACATAGGATCCCCCTATAAACCTGGGGCCCATTTCTGTCACATTAGTTTCATGAAGTCTGGTTAAAAACAATGTATCTCATCAGGCATTGCTCTCTGTACGGCGGGTCAGGGCCAGGAGGCGGCATTTCCCTCCCAGTAGCCTCCTGGGTTTTACCATGGAGGACCACACCCTGACAGGAGATTACAGCAAGGTGTGCAACCTCACATCAACATTTTCACAACGTTGTAAACAATTTTTTTTTTTCCCCCAGCTGGGTGATAGTAGGCTAGGACACGCCCTTGATTGGCTGAATCTGGTGTGTTAGTGCTGTGCTAGAACAATATGTTTAATGTGTGTGTGTGTGTCCACAGCCACTACTGTTACCAGTAGAGAGAGTGGAACACCAGGATCTTCACTGCGTCTCAGCCCAAACAGTAAGTCCTCTCCTTTCCTCCATCTCTCCATCTCTCTCTCCTTCCTTCCTTCCTTCCTTCCTTCCTTCCTTCCTTCCTTCCTTTCCTTGTTGCTCCACTCCCACTCTCTATGTTCTCTCTATATTCTCCTTCATCCTCTTCATCATAATCATAAAGGATATCCACATCAGATACATATGTGGACTACAACACTGCTTATTGGACTTCAACATCCTGTTAGCTATGGTATCTAGAGTGTTGTCTCCTGCTCGTACTGTTACTGTGGTAAACTGGAGGTGCATTTCTCCTGATGGCCTGCAGGTGGCGTCTCTGCTAAGAGGACAGTACAGCGGTACAGTGGGAGACTTCCTCATCATAGACTGTCGCTACCCTTATGAGTACCACGGTGGACACATCAGGGTGATGTTTTTTGAGTAAACCAAATAGAGAAATAAACCAAAACCTTGACCATAATATTGATGAAATGTATTTTATTATACATAATAAGTTAACGACTGACTGGTCTGATAACTTATAACCTATTGTATAGGCCTGCTCATCTGAGTCCTCTACACACACACACACATATATATATATATATATATATATATATATATATATATATATATATATATGTAGAGGACTCAGATGAGCAGGCCCATACAGTAGGTCATAAGTTATCAGACCAGTCAGTTGTTAACTTATTATGTATAATAAAATATATTTCATTAATATTATGGTCAAGGTTTTGGTTTATTATTATATATATATATATATAGATATATATACAGTACCAGTCAAAAGTTTGGACACACCTACACATTCAAGGGTTTTTCTTGATTTTGACTATTTTCTACATTGTAGAATGATAGTGAAGACATCAAAACTATGAAATAACACATATGGAATCATGTAGTAACCAAAAAAGTGTTCAACAAATCAAATCAAAATATATGTTATATTTGAGATTCTTCAAAGTAGCCACCTGCCTTGATGACAGCTTTGCACACTATTGGCATTCTCTCAACCAGCTTCATGAGGTCACCTGGAATATATTTCATTTCAATTAACAAGTGTGCCTTTGTAACAGTATAATTTTAAACCGTCCCCTCGCCCATACCCGGGCGCGAACCAGGGACCTTCTGCACACATCAAACAACTGACACCTACGAAGCGTCGTTACCCATCGCTCCACAAAAGCCGCGGCCCTTGCAGAGCTAGGGGAACTACTACTTCAAGGTCTCAGAGCAAGTGACGTCACTGATTGAAATGCTATTTAGCGCCCACGCTAACAAAGCTAGCCGTTTCACATCCGTTACACTCACCCCCCTTTTGACCTTCCTCCTTTTTCCGCAGCAACCAGTAATCCGGGTCAACAGCATCAATGTAACAGTACAAATTTAGACCGTCCCCTCGCCCATACCCGGGCGCGAACTAGGGACCTTCTGCACACATCAACAGTCACCCTCGAAGCATCGTTACCCATCGCGTCACAAAAGCCACGGCCCTTGCAGAGCAAGGGGAACTACTACTTCAAGGTCTCAGAGCAAGTGACGTCACTGATTGAAACGCTATTTAGCGCCCACGCTAACTAAGCTAGCCGTTTCACATCCGTTACACCTTGTTCAAAGTTAATTTGTGGAATTTCTTTCCTTCTTAATGCGTTTGAGCCAATCAGTTGTGTTGTGTTGTGACAAGGTATACAGAAGATAGCCCTATTTGGTAAAAGACCAAGTCCATATTATGGCAAAAACAGCTCAAATAAGCAGAGAAATTACAGTCCATCATTACTTTAACACATTTCAAGACCTTTGAAAGTTTCTTCATGTGCAGTCGCAAAAACCATGAAGCATGGTGATGAAACTAGCTCTCATGAGGACCGCCACAGGAAAGGAAGACCCAGGGTTACCTCTGCTGCATAGGATAAATTCATTAGAGTTACCACCCTCAGAAATTGCAGCCCAAATAAATGACACAAAAAATAAGAAGAGGCATGCTTGGCCCAAGAAACACGAGCAATGGACATTAGACCGGTGGAAATCTGTCCTTTGATCTGATGAGTCCAAATTTTAGATTTTTGGTTCCAACCGCCGTGTCTTTGTGAGACGCAGAGTAGGTGAACGGATGATCTCCGCATGTTGTTCCCACCGTTAAGCATGGAGGAGGAGGTGTGATGGTGTGTGGGTGCTTTACTGGTGACACTCTCTGTGATTTATTTAGAATTCAAGGCACACTTACTTACCCAGTATGGCTACCACAGCTTTCTGCAGTGATACGCCTTCCCATCTGGTTTGCGCTTAGTGGGATTATCATTTGTTTTTCAACAGTACAATGACCCAACACATCTCCAGCTGTGTACGGGCTATTTGACCAAAAAGGAGAGTAATGGAGTGCTGTGGGAACTCCTTCAAGACTGTTGGAAAAGCATTCCAGGTGAAGCTGGTTGAGAGAATGCCAAGAGTGTGCAAAGCTGTCATCAAGGCAAAGGGTGGTTACTTTGAAGAAACTAATATATATTTTGATTTGTTTAATACTTTTTTGGTTACTACATGATTCCATATGTGTTATTTCATAGTTTTGATGTCTTCACTATTATTCTGCAATGTAGAAAATATTTTACAAATAAAGAAAAACCCCTGAATGAGTAGGTGTGTCCAAACCTTTGACTGGTACTGTATATACATTTATATATTTATGTTGTTCTCCATGTGTCCCATAGGGGGCAGACAACCTCCACACTGAGGCTCAGATCCAGGGGGCTTTACTCCAGCTCCCTGCCCTCTACCAGCTCTCCTCCTGGGGCAGAGCTCCCACCAGCCCCCCTGGACAGGCTCTAGATCCAGGCGTCAGTGGTACTTCCATGGGTGGAGTGTTACAGAGGTCCAGCTCACAGTCACATTCACCCGGAAGTGGTACCACGCCACCAGAACAGGGGTCACCCATGGAGGGGTTATCGCCACGGAAACTGATTGTGTTCCACTGCGAGTTCTCGTCAGAGAGGGGCCCACGGCTGTAAGAGAACAACACACACACTCGTCTGCACACAAACACACACACAGAGAAACACACAAACACACAAACACACACACAGAGAAACACACAAACACACAAACACACACACAGAGAAACACACAAACACACAAACACACAAACAGAGAAACACACACACATTCCCACCCACACGCTGCATGCACCCCCTCATCCCACAAACATACACAACTTCTGGATCCTGATACTGGCTGTTCTCACCTTTCCCCTGTAGATGTCATTACCTGAGAGAGCTGGACAGAGCGCTCCATGCCTCCCTCTACCCTCTGCTCTTCTACCCTGAGCTGTACCTGCTGGTGGGGGGCTACAGACACTTCTACTCCTGCTACCCGGTACGGTTCCTAAGTACATAATTGTAGCGAATTCAGGGGGTAGCTCCGATCGCTGTCACTACAACAACCTAACCAGCGTTACGCCAAGAGGGTTGTCCAGTCGCTACATTATGAAGCACGTCTTAAACTGAGATGTAATAGGACAGTTTCTTCATAATCAATGTATACTTCCTACTTATAATAGTGTAGCAAATTTTAGGGGGGAGGGATAGTTACGACTGACACTTGAGCCTGGATCCCTGTCAGTCCAACAGCTTCACCTATTGACAAGGTTGCTAGAGGTATTGTACTAATATCGCTACGAAGTGAAACAGTGTCTTCTTCATGTTCGATGTCTCAGAGCAGTGAATCACAAACGGTCTTTTAAGCGTTCCTCATTTTCCCTTGACTCTCTGAATAAACAAGAGCATTGTTTCTAGTTACAACGCAGATTGTTGTTGACACAACCCTGAAGGTCTCAGCCATGACCCCCACCCCCATGATTTAGACATTTAGGGGGGGGGGGGGGGTATTCATTTCCCAATGATCTTCTATTCAGCCTATTCATAAAAGCTTCTGTCTGTCTGTCTGTCTGTCTGCCTGTCTATTTATCTGCCTTTCTAGGAGCTGTGTGAGCCGCATGGCTATGTTCCCATGCTCCACAGGGAGTACAGAGAGCAGCTGGGACGATTCAGACGGAAGACCAAGTCACGACTCCACAAGAGACTGCCGCTCTACAAGACTCACTGATTGGACACTTGCTTGCATACCAAGTTTCTACGATTCCCTTTACACAATGGTGACTGCCACCCTTACAGTCTGCTGTCAGATTGGATAGATTGGTATCAGGTGGTTGTTGCAGATCTCTTTTGAAATTAGTTATCAATAAAGTTGTTTCAATACAAAAAGAATGTGTCATTATCATGGCCTTATAAACTTCCTTTTTCATGCAAGGGACAGAGAGAGGAAGATATGGCAGCATATTAGTAGCCTATAATACATATAAAAAACAAGCAATACAATAACAGGCTACCCATAAAGTATCTCAATACTACGCATACACCAAACATAGGCCTAAAATTTCATCACTGTGATACGATGGTCGCCTAGGCTACTGTGCTTTCTATCCACTGAACATCACTGGCTGACGTGCTCCACTGCGCGTTCGCTTCCTCCGCACCGCACACGAGAGGGTTTCTGATTGGTCTAGCGCAGCAGGAAGTCTATCGGCATTATTCAGAAGGAGCTTTCAAGTTCACAACAGAACAGCCAGCCTAGGTAACCTCTCGAACCGAATCCTCATTTCATATCAGCCACGACACTACTGCGGGGATTTTCTCCGCATTTGACAACAAGAGTTTTGCTCTTAAATTCCCGAAAATACAGCGGAAGTCGATTCAAACGTCACGGATTCGAGATGGCTGCGTACAAGTTGGTTCTGATCCGTCATGGAGAGAGCTGCTGGAACCAGGAGAACCGCTTCTGCGGATGGTTCGACGCGGACCTCAGTGAAACCGGGGAGCAGGAGGCGAAGAGAGGAGGACAGGCGCTAAAAGGTGACCCGGTCTATAATGTTACACAGTATAATGTATCTCTCCTTCGTTCTCTCGTAGGATTAACACGGGCCATGGAGAGTTTTGCTGACAGATAGTAGGGCAGGCTATTCCCGTTACGCAAGGCGCGGCTTGAGGAAACAGGTAGTTGTGTCACTGCGGCATTATCTAAACCATCACTTGAAGGACTTGCCCTGTGGCATAATGTGAACTGTTATCAGCCCCTACAACCTGAAAGCATGTCTGTTCTCTCTAGTGTAGCTGGTCAAATTGAGGTTGTGTTTGGCTTATAGCCTAGCCTGGATAGCCTAAAGCAACTCGCCCCCAAAATAAGGGTGCATCTCAATAGTCTGAAGTGGACTCCTCTCCTTGTCTCCTTTCCTTCACCTGCATAAGTAATATGGTGGTGGTGGATGCCTACCAGCTATTTACTGTAACCTGTAATTCTTTCAACTCTGTGCAGATGAAGGAAAGGAGACGAGGAAACCACTTGAGACCTAAGATGTACCCACAAGTAAAGAACCATATGTGTACATCACTCATTGACCCCCCCCCCCCTCCCAACACACACATACTCTCTCTCTAAGCCCTACTCTCTCTCTCTCTCCTCCTCAGATGCTGGCTATGAGTTTGATGTGTGCTACACCTCAGTCCTGAAGAGAGCCATCCGGACTCTGTGGTTGGTCCTGGACGGGATCGACCAGATGTGGCTTCCTGTCCACCGCACCTGGCGCCTCAACGAGCGCCACTACGGAGGCCTGACGGGGCTCAACAAGGCAGAGACAGCGGAGAAGCACGGTGAGGCCCAGGTTAAGATCTGGAGGAGGAGCTATGACACCCCGCCTCCTCCCATGGAGGAGGAGCACAACTTCTACAACAACATCAGCCAGGTGAGAGGGATAAGGACACACATACACACACACACACACACACATGGGATACGGATACAGACAGGCACACACGTACGCACACAGAGGTACACACGCAGAAGCATGCACATAGAAGCATGCACACAGAAGCATGCACATAGAGGCATACACACATCTACAACATCACTGAACTCATATTCTGTGATTAGACATCATGGTGTCAGCCATACAGACTTGGGCTAACAGGGTTTGACTTTGCAGCACTAACATTCTCTTTCCTGCAGGACCGTCGCTATGGCGACCTGACGGGGGATCAGCTGCCGTCCTGTGAGAGCCTGAAGGACACTATTGCCCGGGCGCTACCCTTCTGGAACGATGAAATCGTGCCCCAAATCAAGGACGGGAAGAGGGTTCTCATCGCCGCCCACGGCAACAGTCTCAGAGGCATTGTCAAGCACCTGGAGGGTAGGTCACTAGGGGCAGTGGGGTGGGGATGGATAGAGGAAGGGGGAGAGAGAGGGGGAGAAAGAACCTCCCTACATCTCAACGCTTACTCATGTTCCAGTGGTCATGCCAGAGTACTGGTATGTTACTGATATTGTTGTTTTTCTGATTGTTATTGTTGACTTGTTCTTGTTATTTACCTCAAGGTATGTCAGAGGAGGTCATCATGGTGTTGAACCTTCCTAGTGTTTAGTTGTATATGTTACTGATTGTTGTTGTTGTTGTTATTGTTGTTGACTTCCAGGTATGTCAGAGGAGGCCATCATGGAGTTGAACCTTCCTAGTGTTTAGTTGTATATGTTACTGATTGTTGTTGTTATTGTTGTTGACTTCCAGGTATGTCAGAGGAGGCCATCATGGAGCTCAACCTGCCTACAGGGATCCCCATCCTGTATGAACTGGACAAGAACCTGAAGCCTGTAGGGCCAATGCAGTTCCTGGGAGACGAGGAGACAGTGAAGAAGGCAATGGAGGCTGTGGCTGCCCAGGGCAAGGCCAAGAAATAGACACTGCGCCCCCGCGTGGTCAGGAGGCGTCGGTGTGGCTAGGACACGTTATAATGATAATAATCACTCACACAGCGTGACATTACATTATCATGTTTACACATAGACAGATATGTGTATATAACACACACATACACTTCAAATACACACAAACACACACATCACATTACACTATAGGTGGATTTGATAGTTCTTTGCTTTCCTGCACATTGAGATGTCAGTATTACACAGCCAATAGGAATCAGTAATGCTGGATTGTACGGATCATCATAATATGAGTTGATCAAGATTGTTTGAGTTGACCAAAAACACATAGGATAGGGACCAGCTAATAGGGTATTTACAGTATCCAAAAACACACAGGATAGGGACCAGCTAATAGAGTATTTACAGTATCCAAAAACACAGAATCAGGACCATCATATATATATATATAGTATTTATCTAAATGTGGAAAATGATAGAAAGTGCTTTCTACTGCCATGTAGTTTTGCACTGAGTGAACATGTATGTAAACATTGACGAGCACGTTTGAAAAAGGAAACATTGAATCTCATTGTTATTGTTGTATCTCTACGGCAACCGTATGTTATCATGGTTCTGGTGGTTATTGTTAAAAGGGGCAGGCGGACTTGTTCTGTACTGTACTGCTGACCATAGAATTAGAATGGGTAGAATGGGCGTCCTCATTCAGGAGAGGTTCTATACCCCTTCCACTCATTCTAATTCCATGTTGTTGACCTGTGCTTAGTGTTCTGTGTGGAATAAATAAAGATTCATCTTATTATTTATGAGCTGTCAAATGACTGTGTCCCTTGTCTGTTTCACAAGCTGCATATTTCTTGACTTGGCAGAGTTGAGCTGATTACATGTATGCTGTAATTTAGTGCTGGACTTGGACTGATATAGGTGCCAGTACTCATTTTGGGTGCTGGTACTGTTTATATTTAGTTGCAGGAGCTCCACAATACTTTTGTGCTAATATTCTATAAGAGGAACAGGAGCTCAGGCAGTAGAAAAATGTAGGTGCTGGTACTCCAGCTCCTGCAGATGTCCAGCTCTGGAGCAATTACAACAAACGTGAGCCCTGCAGCTGTTCTCTCCTCTTGCCTGTTCGTTTCTGTCTGACATGTCTGGCTGCACTATTTTCTAATTTGCTCTAAAACAAAAACATTTCCATTGATGATACTGGATACATCTCTTGTTCTTTATTCCCTGTCTGCACTCATCTTAAATGAGAGTTCTAATGAGTGTAGGTGAAGGAACGGAGAGAAGGTCGCTTTAGACTTGATGCACTCAGAACCAGGACACTGACTTTATCCGGAAAACCACAACAAAGATGGCGGACCAACCTTTCCGTCAAAGACTTGAGCTCCAGGTCACATCCAATCGGCTTGCGTTCTGCTCTTCTTGAAACATGTCTCCCATGAAGCTGTGTGTTCCAGGTGAGTCTGACATTACAAACTTTTAAATGAGTTGATAATGGCATTCTTTTCACATTTGAGACCATTAGACAAATACGTTAGGCAATATGTTTTTGAAGGTTATATTGCTATTTATAGCTTTCTAGCACGGGAAATGCGTGCTGTGCCACCACATGCTCGTTTACGTTCTAGCCTAGCTAGGTAGCTAACTAACTCAGTCTATTTTACTGTTTTCTAGCTAACTAGCGTGACCTAACCTAGTGTATTTATTCCACATTATGTGAAATACAAACGCAATGCATAGTCACTTGGTACAAGGCATGACATCGTTTGCTAAATTACGAGATTGTGGGGTCTAGCTAGCGATGTTGGGCTTGAAAAGTACCTAGAAGACATCACATTTTTTAAGTGCCCTGCCCACCGCCTCAGGAAGGAGCGAACGGGGAGCCCACTAATTCCAAGCGTTCCATCTCTTGTTTTGATCGACTCTACGTGCAAATGTTGAATTAACCCCGGGGACTTCTCATGTCGGCTAAATGTCAGTGAAATGTCAACTATAAGGGCAGTGATTTATTTTGATTGTCGTTTGATTTACGCATATGTCTGTCAGGAACTGGGACGAGAAACTCTTAAGTGATTTAGCGATTCTGATGGTTTTTGTCAGACTATTATTATATTATACTATTGGAAATGTGATAGATCAGCAGGACTCTGTTTACACAAAACATGTCTGTCTGTCTGTCTTTACTTGTGGTGGTTGTCTTACCTACCTTAGTTGAAAGCAGCGACTGTAAGTCTCTGGATATCTGCGAAAAGTACAAATGTTTCTCTCCATGTGTGTGTATACATCTCTCTCCCTGTGTGGTGTGTGTGCAGGTGATAGGCTATGCAGCACAGAAGACTGTATGCCCGGTACTGGGGTGTACCTACGACACGGCTACATCTACTCCTCGCTAGCAGGCTATGTACTCAGGAAGAACGAAGGAGAGGAGGTGAGACGGGGACAGCAGAGTACCGGGTGTATTCATTAGTCACAGAACACAAAACATTTGCTCTCTTGCTAAATATTTACTTAAAAACCGTTTGCATAAAAAAAACAATTTTCTATTGGACAAATTCAGGTAGTTTCCTCCCCATTCCGTTTGTTTCCTAGAGTAAACACTAAACAGCCAAACATTTTGCTACAGTCTGCCACTAATGAACACACCCCTGTTGCGCTGGTCTTTTAAGCACTAACAACACTTGTCTTTTCTGACTAGTGCTGATTATAGCTGCTTTATTGAGGGGTTTTACTTCTTGTGACTGTGATATGTGGTTGTCTTACATTTTTTTTATAATTTGACTAATTTAGCACACTTCAGCACACTTCTTGAGTGCATCTGTTTTGATATTGGTCCCTCGTGGGAATCAAACCCACAACCCAGGCGTTCCAAGCACCATGCTCTACCAACTGAGCTGCACGGGATCACCTACCTTAGTTGGAAAAAACTAACTGGAAATTGCTCTGGATAAGAGTGTCTGCTTTGAAATTAAATGTGATTTATGAGGTGTGATCAGAAGTGTGACGGGGAGGGACGATGAGAGGAGGTGAAAGGAGGAGGAGGGGATTAGAGGGGAGTGGCTGGTTTATTGGCATGGGGGAAAGCAGTTGGGGCTGGGTTTGGGTGTGGGACTCACGTCAATGGTTATTTATTGTGTAACATTCCTGGAAGTAGAGAAACCACTCCAGGTTTGTTCACTTGGAACCCCTGAGGAATTATGCAGTGTTGTGGGAACGAAATGTAACATGTTCACACCTTAATCCTTCCTTGTCTTTACATTGACACTTCAGTCGTGTGTGTGTGTGTGTGTGTGTCTGCAGCTACCAGTCATCTCGGTGGTGAGAGAAACCGAGGCTCAGCTACTACCAGATGTAGGAGCCATAGTGACCTGTAAGGTGAGGTTTGGAGGGCCCTTGACGTGCGCGTGTCAACTTCTTGTACACCCTGGTAGTTGTTGTAGACCCACGTGCACAGCTTTTTAGCACCACATCACCTGGATTAAACCAGACAGAGTACTTTTGAGGATTGATAGATGAGGTGAGGTGCTCTTGTCACTGATCCAAGCTCTCAACAATAGGTGTGTGTGTGTGTTTAACCTCATTGATAACCGCCCTGATCGGTCTCCCTTCCTGTCCAGGTGACCTGTATCAACCCCAGGTTTGCCAAGGTCCACATCCTCTACGTTGGTTCCACGCCACTGAAGGACCGTTTTAGAGGAACCATCCGGTAACAGGGATTGTCTTATTACTGTTATTCTCATGGAGTGTCCCAAATGCCACACTAGTCCCTATTCAGTGCACTACTTTTGTCTGGGGTCCAGATGGCAACCTATGGGCTCTGGTCACAAGTAGTACACTACATAGGATACCATTTGGGACTATATAGGGAATAGGGTGCCATTTGGGACTATATAGGGAATAGGGTGCCATTTGGGACTATATAGGGAATAGGGTGCCATTTGGGACTATATAGAGAACAGGATGCCATAACCTTCAAATCTGATCAAAACTAATCTACTGTTTACTACACAAATATACACAGGAAAGAAGATGTACGAGCAACAGAAAAAGACAGGGTATGTTTTTGAATCAATCTAAAGTTCCCCCACTGTTTGAATCATATAGACCCATCTGTTACTGTTAATCATGACGTCATACCGTCTGTTACTGTTTATCATGACGTCATACCGCCTGTTACTGTTTATCATGACGTCATACCGTCTGTTACTGTTTATCATGACGTCATACCGCCTGTTACTGTTTATCATGACGTCATACCGCCTGTTACTGTTTGTCATGACGTCATACCGTCTTAGCTCGTTTTTTAATTGTAATAGACTGGGAACCACTATAACCTTTGACCTCTGTTGCAGGTGGAGACGTATAAAAGCTTCCGTCCTGGAGACATCGTCCTGGCTAAAGTCGTATCCTTCCTTTCGACAGTCTTTCCAGTTCAGTAACTAGGTAGTAACACAGGGACAGTCAACCAGTGACTGATGTTGGGCTGGTTCTATTCCCTTAGTGCAGTGTAGCTTTCACCATATTGCTTAAATGTTCAATTGTGAATGTTCGAAATCAGCCAGACAGAACGCACAAAACAACTGATCTATGAATCACCTTGCATCCCAAATAACTACTCATTATGTGATCAAGATGACTGATTCTGTGCCTTTCCAAGTGTTGCCCTTTAACCTCCTGACCCCCAGATCTCCCTGGGAGACGTCCAGTCCAACTACCTGTTGACCACAGCAGAGAACGAGCTGGGGGTGGTGGTAGCCCACAGTGAAGCAGGTGAGACTGGTCACATGACAACAACACTGCTGTTCTTAGCCCGGGGCTGTCCTTAACCCTAGGTTACCCTCCTTAACACAAGCTTTGGTTAACTGAAACCAACTGACACTTTTGTCAAGTAGTATATTTCTGTTTCCCTCCTCTCAGGAGCCCAGATGGTGTCTATCAGTAGTATATATCTGTTTCCCTCCTCTCAGGAGCCCAGATGGTGTCTATCAGTAGTATATTTCTGTTTCCCTTCTCTCAGGAGCCCAGATGGTGTCTATCAGTAGTATATTTCTGTTTCCCTCCTCTCAGGAGCCCAGATGGTGTCTATCAGTAGTATATTTCTGTTTCCCTCTTCTCAGGAGCCCAGATGGTGACTATCAGTAGTATATTTCTGTTTCCCTCCTCTCAGGAGCCCAGATGGTGACTATCAGTAGTATATTTCTGTTTCCCTCCTCTCAGGAGCCCAGATGGTGTCTATCAGTAGTATATATCTGTTTCCCTCCTCTCAAGAGCCCAGATGGTGTCTATCAGTAGTATATTTCTGTTTCCCTTCTCTCAGGAGCCCAGATGGTGTCTATCAGTAGTATATTTCTGTTTCCCTCCTCTCAGGAGCCCAGATGGTGTCTATCAGTAGTATATTTCTGTTTCCCTCTTCTCAGGAGCCCAGATGGTGACTATCAGTAGTATATTTCTGTTTCCCTCCTCTCAGGAGCCCAGATGGTGACTATCAGTAGTATATTTCTGTTTCCCTCCTCTCAGGAGCCCAGATGGTGTCTATCAGTAGTATATATCTGTTTCCCTCCTCTCAGGAGCCCAGATGGTGTCTATCAGTAGTATATTTCTGTTTCCCTTCTCTCAGGAGCCCAGATGGTGTCTATCAGTAGTATATTTCTGTTTCCCTCCTCTCAGGAGCCCAGATGGTGTCTATCAGTAGTATATTTCTGTTTCCCTCTTCTCAGGAGCCCAGATGGTGACTATCAGTAGTATATTTCTGTTTCCCTCCTCTCAGGAGCCCAGATGGTGACTATCAGTAGTATATTTCTGTTTCCCTCCTCTCAGGAGTCCAGATGGTGTCTATCAGTAGTATATTTCTGTTTCCCTTCTCTCAGGAGCCCAGATGGTGTCTATCAGTAGTATATTTCTGTTTCCCTCCTCTCAGGAGTCCAGATGGTGTCTATCAGTAGTATATTTCTGTTTCCCTTCTCTCAGGAGCCCAGATGGTGTCTATCAGTAGTATATTTCTGTTTCCCTCCTCTCAGGAGCCCAGATGGTGCCTATCAGCTGGTGTGAGATGCAGTGCCCACGGACACACGCCAAAGAGTTCCGCAAGGTGGCCAGGGTGCAACCTGAGTACCTGCAGGCCTGAGCAGGGACCAGTGGGTGGCGTGCACCCCTCCAGCCCCCCCCCGGCAGGGACCCCTTTCCCTTCCTCAAGAAACACACAGCTTCCATATCTCTGATAGAGAGACAAACACACTCACACTTGGATTGTGAACGATGCATTGTGTGTACAAAGGACCAAAATATTTTAGAGGTCATGTACAGATGCTTGGACATGATGCTTATATAGTACACAGGTCATTGACCTGACACACACACACACACACACAGAGCCTTGTGTTCAGGGGGGATACCTCGACACACACACAGCCTTATTTTCAGGAGGGATACCTCAACAGTAGATTCCTCCCTCTACAACCTACAGCAAGGCAGCATTTTTTTCCCTCCGGGTTCTGGAGGGCTACAGTAGAGGTGCAGGATTTTGTTCCAACCCAGCACTAGGACACCTGATTCAACTGATCACTGGGGCCTTGATTGGCTGACTCAGTCTCGTTAGTGCTGGACTGGAATAAAAGCCTGCACCTCTACTGTAGCCTTGTAGAACCAGGTGAGAGAGAAATGCTGCCTTGCTGTAGGTTGTAGAGGGAGGAATCTACTGGGCTACAATACTAGCCCTTTAGAAGCAGGAATAAATAACATCTGGGGTCACCTTCTGATCCGGGGTCACCTTCTGATCCGGGGTCACCTTCTGATCCCATACCCTTCTCCCTGAACTGTGCTCTCATGTATCCCCCCCATGGATTTACTAGCATCTCTCTTCCACCAGTCCTTTCCTTTTAAATCCATGAGGGGTAGTGAATGAGTTATAGAATCAGACCACAGCCCTGGGGTGACAGTCACCAGTACAGACAGGCCCAATTCCAAATGGACCCTTAAACACTACACGCTAGTGAAGTAGTGCTTGATTTGGGATTGGGCCTTAGACGGCTAACAGTTGGGATGTTGAAGGGAAGAGCTGGAATTGAGTGTCGTTTTGTGGCGGCACCGTTGGACTCATACGACCACGTGGACCTTTCTGCACCAAGTCAGAGAAACGGAGATGTCTGGTTGGTTCTCTCCAAGAGGTGTTTCTTCTGTCGTTTCAAAACAATATTTCTGTTGTTTCTTCGTCTCATTTCTTCCTGTACTTGTCAGCAGAGGCACATGTGTTTTTAGGAGTCAAATAAAGTGTATCATGTATGAACTATTCACCCTGTTCCAATGTTATTCACCTGTTATCAGAAAGGTTCATTTTAAAGATGTCTTTTTTAAAAAAAAAATGAAATCCTTTATATAAGAGAGCCCCAACTGACCATCATTCAGCATGTCCATTTGTTGACTGTGTGTAAAGCAATTCTATGCTGTTTAAATGTGTCTAATTGACAGCTTATCAACTGCCAGTTTTTATCATGTCATGTTCAGTTAAGGCATTAGTTGACCGTACTAGACTATTACCTATATAGTGCACTACAAGGCCCATAGGCCCACTGGTCAAAAGTAGTGCACTATGTAGGGTGCCATTCAGGACGCTAACAACCTTCTCATATCATACAGCCAGGAAGCATCACATACTGGACCAGTCAGAAGGCAGAAACACACACAGCTCTGCTCTCATTGATACCACAGGTGTATAGGTGCAGCTTTATGTCACACAGTACTCCTATACACTGAACAAAAATATGAATGTGTTGGTCCCATGTTTCATGAGCTGAAATAAAAGATCCCAGAAATGTTCCATACACACATGTTATTTATCTCATTGTGCACACATACGTTTACATCCATGTTAGTGAGCGTTTCTTGACAGGTGTGGCATATCAAGAAGCGGATTAAACCGCATGATCATTACACAGGTGCACCTTGTGCTGGGGACAAAAGGCCACTAAAACGTGCGGGTTTGTCACAACACAATGCCACAGATGAAGTTCTGAGGGTGTGTGCAATTGGCATCCTGACTGCAGGAATGTCCACCAGAGCTGTTGCCAAAGATTTGAATGTTCATTTCTCTACCATAAGCCGCCTCCAATGTCATTTTCGGGATTTTGGCAGTACGTCCAAACGGCCTCACAACCACAGACCTCGTAACCAAGCCAGCCCAGGACCTCGACGTTCAGTCTTCTTCACCTGCGGGATCGTCTGAGACCATCCACCCGGACAGCTGATAAAACTGAGTATTTCTATCTGTAATAAAACCTTTTTGTGGGGAAAAGCCTTTTCTGATTGGCTGGACCTGGCTCCCCAGTGGGTGGGCCTATGCCCTCACAGACCCATCCATGGCTGCACCCCTGCCCAGTCATGTGAAATCTATAGATTAGGGCCCAATGCATTTATTTCTGATTTCTTTATAACTAACTCATTAAAATCATCAAAATTGTTGCATTTATATTTTTGTTACCAGTCAAAAGTTTGGACACACCTCATTTCAGGATTTTTCTTTATTTTGACTGTTTTCTACATTGTAGAATGATAGTGAAGACATCAAAACTATGAAATAACACATATGGAATCATGTAGTAACCAAAAAAAAGTCTAAATATCAAATCAAAATATATTTGCCAATAGTGTGCAAAGTTGTCATCAAGGCAAAGGGTGGCTACTTTGAAGAATCTCAAATATAAAATATTTTTTGATTTTTTAGTTACTACATGATTGTATATGTGTTATTTCATAGTTTTGATGTCTTCACTATTATTCTACAATATAGAACATAGTAAAAATAAAGAAAAACCCTGTAATGAGTAAGTGTGTCCAAACTACTGACTGGTACCATATATACATTCATACACACCACATTCACCGACAGACACTCCCAAGACCCTGCAAGAGAAAAGGTACACACACACACACACACACACACACACACACACACACACACACACACACACACACACACACACACACACACACACACACACACACACACACACACACACACAAATCCATTTTGGATGCTAGACACACACACTCAAGGGTCCGTCCCGACTCAGTCATCGAAGCGCACCGATCGGGTTGTGTTGATGTCAATCGAGAACTTCTTATTGGACGGCGCCGAGAACCCAAGTCCCGCCCCCCTTCCCGTGAAGTCCATGCGGCGCGACTGAGCCCGCTCAAACTCCCCCAGTAGGCCTTGCTGCAAGCTCTGCTGTCCGTCTTTAGTCAGCGCCATGTTGGCCCGCCCTCCCGTCGCACCGCTCGCTGCTATTGGCTGCCCGCTCTTCTTTAAGCCGCCCATCAACCGCAGGAACTTACTATGTTGGTCGGAACTGTCAAACTGGGCGGTGCCCCACTGGCCCAAACCCTGGAAGGGAAGAAGAACACGGGTTGTTATATTTATATTCAACATAATGACTTGTTTCAGAGAAGAGTCGGGATGTGACCCCAAATTCGGGATACACCTTGGTGTCCTGACATCAGAAGAGTACTGACCGATGGTACCGGTGCTGCTTTGAGTTGGACTGGATTGGACTTCTGGTCGATCTCATTCTGCAGGGCCAGGCGTCTCCCCTATGGAATGTAATAGGACCATCGTTTTATATGAAGGCCATGTTATATAGTACACAACATATACTGTATAGTCCATGTTATATAGTACACACCATATACTGTATAGTCCATGTTATAGAGTACACACCATATACTGTATAGTCCATGTTATAGAGTACACAACATATACTCTTATAGTCCATGTTATATAGTACACAAGATATACTCTTATAGTCCACGTTATATAGTACACAACATATACTCTATAGTCCATGTTATATAGTACACAACATATACTCTATAGTCTATAACATGTGGTTGGTGATTCTATTTACTGTACTCCTAGTCTAAAAGATAAAAATACTCAAATACGCGTGTGCTTCAATGGCTGCCCATTTGATTTTTTGACAAAAGATCTGATTATTGGAAAAACAGCAATCACTTTGCAATCACTTGGGAGTATCCCTGTCACAGACCAGGCACCTTGGGCCACTCTGGAGCCAGCGCCACACACAGTCCAGCTTAACGCCCTCGGATGCTTCTAGCACCATGGGCCACTCTGGAGCCGGCGCCACACACAGTCCAGCTTAACGTCCTCGGATGCTTCTAGCACCATGGGCCACTCTGGAGCCAGCGCCACACACAGTCCAGCTTAACACCCTCGGATGCTTCTAGCACCATGGGCCACTCTGGAGCCAGCGCCACACACAGTCCAGCTTAACGTCCTCGGATGCTTCTAGCACCATGGGCCACTCTGGAGCCAGCGCCACACACAGTCCAGCTTAACGCCCTCGGATGCTTCTAGCGCCATGTATATTATTACAGTCAGAGGGTATTACTTAAATCAGTATAGAGCATTTATATTGGTTGGTGTGTGTCCAACATGTCATTGATTAAACACAATGCTGCAGTCAAACAACAGCATTCACTAATAAGCATTTGTATAATATAATGCATTCATAATTTATTTATAAATAGTTACAGAATCAATATACAATGTTTAATTCAGACCAGGAAGAAATTACATTTCTCTTTCTCACAGTGACAGAGTTGGATTGGCGGACTGACTGGCAAGTGGGATTCACAGGATCCAAATAGATCTAATGGGTCGTTAGCGATCTACCTGATCAATATTGATCTCGAAGGCATTTCCCCTGGTCTCTGACAGGAAAACCACATCCGTCTGGTCCCTCTGGGGGGTTGGAGCAAAACAACATATCAGACAACTACAGACTGATACTGTCAGCGTTTTAATACCTTTAAGTAGAAACAATTAAGTAAGAAAGTCAACACTGTTTTATCCATTTATCCATATATTCATTTAACAGTTAACTATTCTGTTAGTCGGTACCTCCAGCATTCTGGGTGCGGGTCAGAGCATTGGTTTTTACAATACTTTCAACAAGGACCTTTCAAATGGCTCTAGAATCAGGGCCACCTTCCAGAGGCAAACAATGTTGACCATTTCAGATAGAAATGTCAGGAATAGAGCCGACATGATTCCTCATTCTACATGTCAGAGAGACATGTTTGTTCTACATCATATATGTCTATCTGAACGTTCCACAACGGTGTACCCTGCTGAAGGAGACCCATGATTTGATAACGTCTTCACCTCTGACCCTTAACCCCTTTAACTCACCTCCTGGTATTCAGGGTCGCAGCTCTCCACCTTTATCTTCTTTTTCCCCTTCGTCATAACCTTCTTCCCTTTCTGGTGAGGAGTGCTGTCCTCCATTTCTGTCTCTATCTCAGAGGAGCTCTTCTTCACCTTCTTTTTCCTTCCGTCACTCTCTCCGTCCTCCACCTGTTCCACTACTCCTGTCATATCCACCCTTTTCATATGTTTGGGCTTCCGCTTGTCCACCACATCCTCCTCCTCTGTTAGTGCAGAGGCCTTTCTCTTCTTCTTCTTGCCCTCCGTCTCCATGGTGGTGTCTGCAGCGCTGCTGGAGGACTTGGGTTTCTTCTTCTTCTTGCCCTCCGTCTCCATGGTGGTGTCTGCAGCGCTGCTGGAGGACTTGGGTTTATTCTTCTTCTTCTTCTTGGTGTTATTCTGTTCCTCCTCCTGTACTGCTACTGTAGCCTCAGCTCCCTTCTTCTTCTTGGTGTTATTCTGTTCCTCCTCCTGTACTGCTACTGTAGCCTCAGCTCCCTTCTTCTTCTTCGTGTTATTCTGTTCCTCCTGCTGTACTGCTACTGTAGCCTCAGCTCCCTTCTTCTTCTTGGTGTTATTCTGTTCCTCCTGCTGTACTGCTACTGTAGCCTCAGCTCCCTTCTTCTTCTTGGTGTTATTCTGTTCCTCCTGCTGTACTGCTACTGTAGCCTCAGCTCCCTTCTTCTTCTTCTTCTTTACTACCACTTCTTTCTCTGCCTCTCCGCACTCTCTCTCTTTTGTCTCTCCTTTCTCAGCAACTGCTCTCTTCTTACCCTTCTTTTTCTTCTTCATCTCCCCCTCTTCCTCCTCCTGACTCTCCTCAGTTGGTTCAGCAGCTTTAGGGATCTTTTTCTTCTTCATCTCCCCCTCTTCCTCCTCCTGACTCTCCTCAGTTGGTTCAGCAACTTTAGGGATCTTTTTCACTTTATTTTCTTCCTCTGTTTTTCCCTTCTTTTTCTTGCCTTTCTTTACTTCTATCACCTCTCCTTCCTCTTCCTTGACAACGCTGATCTCTGTCTCTTCTGCCTGAGAGAGACTCTTTTTTTTCAGCTTCTGCCCATTTTCCACGACTCCTTTCTCGTCCTTTAATCCACTGTGTTCTGTCTCTAGCTCCGTTTTAACAGTGTTAACACCTTTCTTCTTCTTCTTCTCCTGGCCGCATCCTCCTCCGTCATTTCCATTAGTCATGACTTCCTCACCGTTGGTGTCAGTCTCAGACGATAACTTCTTCTTCTTCTTTCCTTTCTGTTTCTCCTGCTCTCCTTCCGTATTCCCCCATTCCCCATTGGACACCCGCTCTTCTTCTACCAGAGTCTCTACTTTCGTCTTCTTTTTCTTCTTCACTCCTTCGTTATTCCCCTGGTTTATGGAAGTGTTTTCTGAGATCTCATCCTCAGCGTGGGTGTCCTTCCCACTCTTCTTGTTCGTCTTCTTCATGGTAACCATCCTGTTGCCTGTGTCGGCTTGGACCATCTGAGAAAAATAAACATCCCACAATATGGATCTGTTTGAAAGAAGCAGTCACTTCCAAGGACATTGTAGAGAATGCATTTTCAGTTTAAAATGGACACAATATTGATATTGACAGTGTGTGTCCTAAATTAAACCCTATTTTCTATATAGTGCACTTCTTCTGACCCAATGTGTCCTGGTTCAAAGGTGGTGCACTAAATAGGGGATATGGTGGCATTTGGGATGCAGTCAGTGTCATGTTGGAGAGCAACACAGAACCAGATACAAACCAGCGATCTGACTGAAACCGTGGACTGGGACTCCTTGTCTATCTCCCTCTGAAGGGCCAGACGTTGAGCCTACAGGGGATAAAGCCCGGATTAAAAACTAACAGTAAACTTTTACAGTAGATGTTGGCTAAAGTACTATGTTTCATAGGTTGTCTATCCAAATTGGCAGCCAATCCCAGCACATGTGGAGGAAGGCGTCTTAAAATCAGTGATTCACATACACTGACTGGTGATCAATTGATAATGATTGTTGTTTATGTGATTTGATCAATTGATAGTGATTTATTTTATGGTGATCTCATCTAACGTTAGCTACCTGATCAATAAAGACCTTTTCCACGGTGTTGTATCTTCCTGTCTTCTCGGACACGAAAACCACTTCGTCATGAAAAGCCGTCTGCAGAAGCAAACACATCCAGTCCAGTTAACGCAGGTAAGTTATACAAAACAATAACATTTACCAGTCTATTTGCCTAGGTTATAATGTAGTTTACAAAACAGCTTGATCAGTGTAAGTCAAGTTATGCTAGCAAGCAGCATCGATTGAATGTGTGCATGGGGTGTTAGGGTTAGCTAGCTTGCCATGTTAGTTGGCCAAATAACCCGTCACCGGTGATAACACACTTTGCAACGGGTCAACACAGCAATTAGCTGGAAGACTACCTGAACGCTTCCTCATTTCATATTTACAAATAACGGCATTAAAGTTGACTTACTTTTAAGACTCACGTAAAAACGTGTGTACACCAGTACTGCACTGCTCCTTGACCCGGAAATACTGTCAGATTCTCTTCTAGTGATCGTCCTCGTGTGTCTATAGCAACAAAGCTCAACGGCACGCTCCTTCTGTTCCTCTCCTATCTCCTGTTCCTCTCCTATCTCCTGATTCTCTCCCTTCTTCACACCTCGTATTTGTCTTTATCTTTCTCGCTCTCTCATATGCTGTGTGTGTGGTTCTCTCTCTCAAAAACGTGCAGAACAACAAAACATATCCAATCAAGCTGCAGAGCTCTGAAAAGCTCACGTGCTTATTGCTCCACTACTTTTGACCGGAGCTCCCATGTGGGATGCAGCCATGCAGTGTGGGCAAACACTCACTCCATAATTTGCTCACACACAACATACATTTATACTGACTCTACACACACGCACGCCGACTCATATAAAATCATCATATACACTGTTGCTGTTCTGTTTATCATATATCCTGACACCTAGTCACATTACCCCTATACATATCTACCTCTATAGATCCAGTATCCCTGTACATTATAATATGGTACTGACCCTGTATATAGTATGTTTACCCCTATACATATCTACCTCTATAGATCCCGTATCCCTGTACATTATAATATGGTACTGACCCTGTATATAGTATGTTTACCCCTATACACATCTACTTCTATAGATCCAGTATCCCTGTACATTATAATATGGTACTGACCCTGTATATAGTATGTTTACCCCTATACATATCTACCTCTATAGATCCAGTATCCCTGTACATTATAATATGGTACTGGAACTGACCCTGTATATAGTATGTTTACCCCTATACACATCTACCTCTATAGATCCAGTATCCCTGTACATTATAATATGGTACTGACCCTGTATATAGTATGTTTACCCCTATACACATCTACTTCTATAGATCCAGTATCCCTGTACATTATAATATGGTACTGGAACTGACCCTGTATATAGTATGTTTACCCCTATACATATCTACCTCTATAGATCCAGTATCCCTGTACATTATAATATGGTACTGGAACTGACAATGTATATAGTATGTTTACCCCTATACATATCTACCTCTATAGATCCAGTATCCCTGTACATTATAATATGGAACTGACCATGTATATAGTATGTTTACTTACTTTATCATGTTCTTCTTATTTTGTATTTACTGTGTGTTTTTGTTCTACCTTGTTATTCTGAGATTTACATTGTTATTGATTACTGCATGGTTGGGCTTAGGGTGCTGTAGCCTAGCCGTTACGTTGGCTGACCCAAAGAGACTCTGTAACCAACAGCAGAGGGCTTTAGGGTGCTGTAGCCTAACCGTTACGTTGGCTGACCCAAAGAGACTCTGTCACCAACAGCTGAGGGCGTTAGGGTGCTGTAGCCTAGCCGTTACGTTGGCTGACCCAAAGATACTCTGTCACCAACAGCAGAGGGCGTTAGGGTGCTGTAGCCTAGCCGTTACGTTGGCTGACCCAAAGAGACTCTGTCACCAACAGCAGAGGGCGTTGGGGGGCTGTAGCCTAGCCGTTACGTTGGCTGACCCAAAGAGACTCTGTAATCAACAGCAGAGGGCGTTAGGGTGCTGTAGCCTAGCCTAGTTGGCTGACCCAAAGAGACTCTGTCACCAACAGCAGAGGGCGTTAGGGTGCTGTAGCCTAGCCGTTACGTTGGCTGACCCATAGAGACTCTGTAACCCACAGCAGAGGGCGTTAGGGTGCTGTAGACTAGCCATCTATAGAGACTCTGTAACCCACAGCAGAGGGCGTTAGGGTGCTGTAGCCTAGCCGTCTATAGAGACTCTGTAACCCACAGCAGAGGGCGTTAGGGTGCTGTAGACTAGCCGTCTATAGAGACTCTGTAACCCACAGCAGAGGGCGTTAGGGTGCTGTAGCCTAGCCGTCTATAGAGACTCTGTAACCCACAGCAGAGGGCGTTAGGGTGCTGTAGACTAGCCATCTATAGAGACTCTTTAACCCACAGCAGAGGGCGTTAGGGTGCTGTAGACTAGCCATCTATAGAGACTCTGTAACCCACAGCAGAGGGCGTTAGGGTGCTGTAGCCTAGCCGTCTATAGAGACTCTGTAACCCACAGCAGAGGGCGTTAGGGTGCTGTAGACTAGCCGTCTATAGAGACTCTGTAACCCACAGCAGAGGGCGTTAGGGTGCTGTAGCCTAGCCGTCTATAGAGACTCTGTAACCCACAGCAGAGGGCGTTAGGGTGCTGTAGACTAGCCATCTATAGAGACTCTGTAACCCACAGCAGAGGGCGTTGGGGTGCTGTAGCCTAGCCGTTACGTTGGCTGACCCAAATAGACTCAGTAACCCACAGCAGAGGGCGTTAGGGTGCTGTAGCCTAGCCGTTACGTTGGCTGACCCAAAGAGACTCTGTAACCCACAGCAGAGGGCGTTGGGGTGCTGTAGCCTAGCTGTCACGTTGGCTGACCCAAAGAGACTCTGTAACCAACAGCAGAGGGTGTTGGGGTGCTGTAGCCTAGCCGTTACGTTGGCTGACCCAAATAGACTCTGTAACCCACAGCAGAGGGCGTTAGGGTGCTGTAGCCTAGCCGTTACGTTGGCTGACCCAAAGAGACTCTGTAACCAACAGCAGAGGGCGTTAGGGTGCTGTAGCCTAGCCGTCTATAGAGACTCTGTCACCCACAGCAGAGGGCGTTAGGGTGCTGTAGCCTAGCCGTCTATAGAGACTCTGTCACCAACAGCAGAGGGCGTTAGGGTGCTGTAGCCTAGCCGTCTATAGAGACTCTGTAACCCACAGCAGAGGGCGTTAGGGTGCTGTAGCCTAGCCGTCTATAGAGACTCTGTAACCCACAGCAGAGGGCGTTAGGGTGCTGTAGACTAGCCATCTATAGAGACTCTGTAACCCACAGCAGAGGGCATTAGGGTGCTGTAGCCTAGCTGTTACGTTGGCTGACCCAAAGAGACTCTGTAACCCACAGCAGAGGGAGTTAGGGTGCTGTAGCCTAGCCGTTACGTTGGCTGACCCAAAGAGACTCTGTCACCAACAGCAGAGGGTGTTGGGGTGCTGTAGCCTAGCCGTCTATAGAGACTCTGTAACCCACAGCAGAGGGCGTTAGGGTGCTGTATACTAGCCGTTACGTTGGCTGACCCAAAGAGACTCTGTAACCCACAGCAGAGGGAGTTAGGGTGCTGTAGCCTAGCCGTTACGTTGGCTGACCCAAAGAGACTCTGTCACCAACAGCAGAGGGTGTTGGGGTGCTGTAGCCTAGCCGTCTATAGAGACTCTGTAACCCACAGCAGAGGGCGTTAGGGTGCTGTAGCCTAGCCGTTACGTTGGGTGTGTCCAGTATGGCATCCTATTCCCTATATAGTGGACTACTTTTGACCGGGATGCCATTCAGGATGCTCCCTAGCAACGCCTGTAGCTCATTAGAACTGTCACTTACCGTGCCAGTGGCTTTTACCAGAGATAGATAGAAGCCCTAAACCTACAAGATTTGGAACCTTTTCTGTTTTAGGCTTTCCATGCTACATACTATCATTACCACGACAACACGGCTGCCGCAAGGCATATCATGTTAAAACGCAAACAATCTGTCATTTTAGATAGAAGCAAAATAAACCTTCCAAACAGTTTAATATAGAAATGTTTCTGCCTTCAAGTTTGCATGCTACAAAGCCTTCTACAGACACCTCAATATTATGTCGATCCAAACAGTTTCATCTATAATCTATATTTTATTTCATTGAGTTTTGTGTGAGAATTGTGTTTAAGAGACATGCAACCAAGCCCTCCTCTGTATCAGGACATAGGATGATAATATAATAAATAGCCTTATACAGGAGTACACGACTGGTCACAGTAAAGCCACTAATACCAATCCCCCCTATCAGTTTCCCTAAATGGGTAATTCCAAGGTTAGAGCACCATAGGGATTAAGAGGCAGCAGATTAGTCCAATCAAGGACAAGGGGGTGTCTCACTGTTCAGGTGTTGGGAGATAAAACACGCAAAGAGCAAAGAAGAAGTCTCTGAAATATATAACGTTAGTATGAGGTGCAGATCCTACCATTAATTCATATACTGTATATTCTGCCATATAATCATACTGATATTGCACTCCCTGTTAAAAACTCTCAAAATGTGTTACAACAACCCCATAACAAAACTACTGATATCATAGAACCACACCAACAGAAATACAGTACTCGTCTGTGACACCAATAATAAATTCAATTTCACCACCGTAACATTCACCATAGAAATATGCCACACGAACGTTATATCCCAAATAGCAGAGATTAGCTTAATAATAAAGTGCTTGATCACAACAACTCTGGTGGACCGAACACAAAGCTGAGAGTCTTCGAAAAAACACTTGTGTCCCAACACATCTAATAGAGTCATATAAGCATCATCAATAGGAGCAACTCTTAGTGTCCGCATCCCAAATGGCACCCCATTCCCCACATAGTGCACTACTTTAGAACCCTTTGGATCCTGGTCCAAAATTAGTGCACTAAATAGGAAATAGAATGCCATTTGAGACTCGTCACACAGAGTCTGTAGAGAACATGAGTGGGCAGGCGAGGTTAGTGAGCACGGTGGATGGATGGAATTTACATAAATACTGAATGCCTCCAGAATGGAGCCCTATTCCTTATAATGCAGTGCTTCAACCAGAACCAGAACCATACGGCTCTGGCCTACAGTAGTGCACTTTATAGACAATAGAGTTCTATTTGGGACGTGACCACTGTTCTCCTGTACCTGGTGTGTCATATAGGCTTTTTTTCCCCTTTTTAAAACAACAAAACAGAAAATCAAAAAAATATTTAACAGAAAAACAGAAGTCTGTATCTCTGTATCCCAAATGGAACTCTATTCCTATGTAGTGCACTACTTTTGACCAGAGCCGGTGCCATTTGGGACCAGCCGATAACTGTTCACTGAGCGAGCTTGACGTTCATCATCATCATTGGGGATATATTCCAGTCTGCATGGGTTAAGACGGGGGAGGCAATGTCTTTGTTACCCTTCTCTGAATCTCCTGCAGTCAATCCTGGAATGACATTTCTTGTGAGCACTGTTCTCAAATCAGTTTTTCCCTTTTCCTCTCAATGACCAAAGTGTATAAAAAAAGTTAGTGTGAGCTGATCCTAGATCTGTGGCTAGGGGTAAATTCCTTGTGGCAGTGCTTTTGTACAGTCAATGGTGAGGTGAGGTAGAGGCATTGATGGGGTTATGAGTGACATTGGAAACATTCCGGAGCATTCCGGCACCATAATATGCCGTGTTGCCGTGGAGACCGGTTCCAAGGTTCTCCTCTCACCACAGCTGTCTCCCTGTGTAGTTCACCGGAGCGGTAGGCATCTGTTACAGACAGACAAGTGGTTAGGGTGTGTGTGTGTGTGTGTTAAATCAAATCAAATGTTATTTGTCACATGAATACAACAGGTGTAGACTTTACCATGAAATGTTTACTTGTGATCCCTTTCCCAACAATGCAGTTAAAAAGTAAGAACATTTACAAATAGATCAAAAGAAAATATTAAGACAATAAAATAACATTAACGATGCTACATACAGGCTATATACAATGAGCACCGGTACCGAGTCAGTGTACTGGGGTAAGAGGTAGTTGAGTTAATGTGTATTAATATTATATTATAAACTGGGTGGTTTAAGCCCTGAATGCTGATTGGCTGACAGCCAGGGTATATTAGACCGTATACCACGTGTATGACAAAACATGTCTTTTTACTGCTCTAATTACATGGGTAACCAGTTTATAATAGCAATAAGGCACCTCTGGGTTTGTGGTATATGGCCAATATTTGCGCCGTTTCTAAGAACAGCCCTTAGCCGTGGTATATTGGCCATATACCACACCCCCTCGGGCCTTATTGCTTAAATATAATATGAACATGGGTGTTTGTGTGTGTGTGAGATATGACACACTAACCGTTCCTCCGTTCATCACCAGGGCCATCTCAGTGGGCTGGTACATGTGGCCTCTGAAGGGGATCCCAGGACGCATCCCCCCATGTCCGTTATGGTACGACCCACCTCTCAGTGCTGAGACTCGACCCAGGGAGAGAGCAAACACAAATCAAGGGGATGTTACTAGTTAATCGTTAGTTAGTTTTTTTTCTGTAGACAATCATTCTATTTAGGACTTACATCTTTTGCATGTACACAAACATTTGCAAACCCACACATAGCCTTTCACACAACCAACACACACACACACACACACACACACACACACACACACAGTGTACCTGCGCTGTGTTCCTCGATAGAGTAGGTCTGGTTATCTGCGCAGGGCCTGTGTGTGAGGGTGTGTGTGGGTAATGGCACCTCCTGTTGGAAGCAGGGCTGCAGGGGCTGGCTGGTGTGAAAGTAGTCCTGCTGGTTGGGGACCGGCGGGTCCCTCAGACACAGGTGGGCTTCTGGGATAGCGTGAAATAACAGGAGGATCCAACCTTGCGCCACCAAGGCAACCGCCAACACCGGCTCATCCCAGTCCTTTCGCCACCCTTCCCCACCACCCAACCACGCCCCCCTCAACGCTGCGTCGCCATAGAGATAGAGCACAAGCCAGGAGACCCATAGCAACAGGGACGCCAGGCAGGACAGGAAGAGCCATACGGCGTTACACTTCCAACGCCGCTCGCACCCTCCGTCACTCCCCTCCTCTGCCTCGTCCCCTCCCCCTTCCCCTCCACACAGCACCACAGCCAGGGAGAGGCACAGCGCTGTCAGGAGCAGCCCCAGGGCGTAGCTGCAAACCAGGGCAAAGTCTACCGGTGGGTAGTCGCAGGCCCCGTGGCCCTCCCTCACCACTGTCAGCAGCAGCCACTCTCCAGAGATGATCCCCTGGACCAGGGCCAGGGCCATGCCAAGCCCAGCCAGGGAGCTCCCTTTGGGGCTAGACTTTCCAGACACCAGCCTCTTCAACCGCACCGCCTGGGCCAGGAGGCAGGAGAAGCACAGGGCGAACAGGGGGCCCCAGAGGACCCGGCGGACCACACACAGGGCCTCGTTACGCCCCACCAGGAAGACCAGGGACAGGGAGAAGAGAACCAAGAGGGAGGCCAGCAGGAGGAGAAGAGGACCCAGGCCGGAGCGCCGATCTGGGTCAAGGATGGAGTGGCGCTTGGCTAGGAGAACCACGAAGAGGACCAGGGAGGTGATGGCTCCACCACAGGCCACGGCCTCCAACACCACCCCCCACACAGACTCCAGGTCACACAACGTCCGGTAGAAGGGGTCCACGTTCACACCGCAACCCAGAGGAGAGGGAGGGGCCAGGCCGGGGTCGATGATGTCATCCTGGGAGTGGCCGCAGCCAATCAGAGAGAGAAGAAAGAGAAGGACGGGACTGAGGGCCATCTGAGAGAGAGAAATTAAGAAGAAGAAGAAGAAGAGGGAGGGAGAGAGAAGCAAAACGTTGTTACTGAATCATGTCAACAACACAGCACCAAAATGGCCTGTCTCTTGCTATCACTTGTTTAGTCAGTGTATCATTCAGTGTTGGACCACAAGAGACTGTGGAATGAGTTTCTGCTAGAGGGAACTAACTGTTCCTGGTACATCTTTCATTTCACAAATATATCATTATTATGTAATGTCCTTTCTCAATCTCTAACTGCTTGGATGCTCACACACACACACACACACACACACACACACACACACACACACACACACACACACACACACATACAAACACTAAAATGCACACACACATACACAGCATGGCCCTCAGCAGCCCACTCAGCCTGTGCCAGCCAGGGCCACGGTTCCCATAGTAACGCACAGCCAAGTGGGTTGGCCTACATAGCGCTGGGTTTTCACAACACAGGCTGAGTGACAAGTACACGCACACACACAAACACACCGACACACAGTTCAACATTGGAAGAAAGCACTTTTTTTGAAAGTGTCATGGCCCGGGGCGGGGCTACGATAGGGGCTATCAAAAAGTTATAATTAAGCTATCAGTCTTTACATCTGACACCAAAAACAACAATAATCCATAAAACTACTGTGCATATTAATCCTTCAAATATTCATTTGTTCAATTATTGTGAACTGAACTCACCTTGAGAGATTAGTCGAATGTTCCGTTAGGTTACTTAATAACTGTCATGACTTCGGAAAAATAAAGAGGTCACATCTCTAGTCCCACATAGTCGATATCCCAAACTCGTAATTCATCTTGGGTCCATGTTAGTTCAACGACGTTTGTTCAGCAGACTCATTTAAGATCTTCTTCATTAACAGGCGACTACAAGGTGACCGTTATCTGACGTGTTGGCGAGCTGTGCGCACAGCAGATCGCACGCTCACCATAAATAACGGACTGTATAAAAGGTGAGTCACTCGTTGACTATTCCGTTTGTATTCCATCCGGTCCCCGGTGGCGCGAGCTGTGACGGTTATTGGGTCCGTTAAATTTCACTCCTGTCTGTGGAATCTCTCTGGTGCGTTTCCTTTATTTTCCCATGGTATCACGTTATATCACATCATTGTTTTGGCAATGCTACAGCGCGCTATGAGCACTCCAAGAAAGTGTCAGGTGCACGATTGACTTCACTCCCCCACATAGCCAAATATAACAAACCTGACTAAAAGTTGTTTTTTTTCTCTCTCTATCTCGCTCTCTCGCTCTCTCTCTCTCTAAATCTGCGGGGGATGTAAACAGCAACTTGGTTGCAGCTGTCGGCTTGAGGCTCACAGGGACGCTGCAATGCTACTTCCAAGCACTGCTCTTCTCTGCTCACCCACTGTCAGAAGTGCATTTACACTGGTCTTCCTCCATGCAGAGGTCAACAGTTCAGTATCCAGAGATTCCTCAACTTCTCTATCACTTTCACAATGCAATAATAAAGTATATAATCAGACCGGCCTTTAATGCAGCAGCTTCCAACGGTTTACATTGGACATGTGAGTCATTTAGCAGATGCTCTTATCCAGAGCGTTTTACAGGAGCAATTAGGGTTAAGTGACTTGCTCAAGGGTACATTGGCAGATTTGTCACCTAGTCATCTCAGGGATTCGAACCAACAACTTTTTGGTTACTGGTCCAATGCTCTTAACCGCTAGGCCACCTGCCACCCCCAAATACATTCATTCAATCAATCAACTGTTACAATCCCATATTAATAGTGGAATAATCTATCCCCACTTTCTTGTCCTCTTCCGCCCGACTGTCTCCTCCTGGCGGAAGGTTTCGAGGACAGGTTAAAACACAGGCTGGCCAAGCACAGCAAAAGTAGTGCACTATATAGGGAATAGGGTGCAGGGTAAAGCCTCTTAGCAGAAACCTATAAACAGAGACCTATATTCAATACAAGGTGAAACATCTTCAGAAGAATCAAATCAAAGGGGGAAACTAGAAGGCAGCTAGAGCAGGTATGCTGAGAGGAGAGGAGGAGGAGGGGAGGAGGAGGAGGAGGGGAGGAGAGGAGGTGGGGGGGAGGAGGAGGAGGGGAGGAGGAGGAGGAGGGGAGGAGGAGAGGAGGAGGAGGAGGAGGGGAGGAGGAGAGGAGGAGGAGGGGAGGAGGAGAGGAAGAGCGGAGGAGGAGGAGGAGGGGAGGAGGAGGAGGAGGAGAGGAGGAGGGGAGGAGGAGAGGAAGAGCGGAGGAGAGGAGGAGGAGGAGAGGAGGAGGAGTTCTGAACACAGGTGAGTGTCAGGTCCACGTAACCGCTGTCTCCTTAGTTTAGTGAGTGTCTTGGTCCAAAATGTCACCCTATTCCCTGTGTAGTGCACTACTTTAAACCAGAGTCCTATGGGCCCTAGTGCACTACATAGGGAATAGGGTGACATTTGGGGACTGAGACAGGACGTCACGTAACAGAGAAAATCCATGACTCAGCCGCATGCTGCTTTCTCCTTATACTGACATGGGGGTAATCCCCAGTCTGTGACCGTGTGTGTGTGTGTGTGTGTGTGTGTGTGTGTGTGTGTGCGTGCGTGCGTGCGTGCGTGCGTGTGCGTGCGTGTGTGTGTGAATAAGATTACATGGACATGGGGGACCTGGTCCTAGATCAGCACTCCTACCCTGAGACTGTTTATTAGTACAGACCCTGTACTGTACTGAGAGAGTCGTTACCTGGTCCTAGATCAGTACTCCTACCCTGAGACTGTTTATTAGTACAGACCCTGTACTGCACTGAGAGAGTCGTTACCTGATCCTAGATCAGCACTCCTACCCTGAGACTGTTTATTAGTACAGACACTGTACTGTACTGAGAGAGTAGTTACCTGATCCTAGATCAGCACTCCTACCCTGAGACTGTTTATTAGTACAGACCCTGTACTGCACTGAGAGAGTCGTTACCTGGTCCTAGATCAGTACTCCTACCCTGAGACTGTTTATTAGTACAGCCCCTGTACTGTACTGAGAGAGTCGTTACCTGATTCTAGATCAGTACTCCTACCCGAGACTGTTTATTAGTACAGACCCTGTACTGCACTGAGAGAGTCGTTACCTGGTCCTAGATCAGCACTCCTACCCTGAGACTGTTTATTACTGAGAGAGTCGTTAGGAGCAGTGGTGTTAATGAATAGACAATAGAGTTCTGTAAAGATGCCGGTAATAGAGGCTAAACATAGAAGGTTCCTGTCATCATCTCCAGTAGCACACACACACACACACACACACACACACACACACACACACACACACACACGTCAGCAGTGCAGATTAGTGTGTCTAATAATGTCTCAACTAGCCTAGTAACAACATGATGACCTGAATGAATGGGGCCAGTGACGGACCACAAATTGTCCCAGGTATTTCGGCCCATTTTGTTCCTCTGGGCCCCCACATCGGGCCATTTTCTTCCTCTGGGTCCCGAGACCGGGCCTTTATTTCCCTTGAAGCCCCCATTATAAGCCAAATAATGGTCATTCTGCAGAAGAAGAAAAAACTATTCAGACCGGCCCACTAAGCTACAGATGGACCTGCCCATCTGGCATTTGCCAGAATTGCCCTGTGGCCAATCCGTCCCTGAGTAGGGCTGAGCAGGAGAGCTCTGGGTGAATGGACTGATATGGCTTTATACAGTGTTGGGTCTTTCTCAATCTCAAAGCACTTTGCGTTAGTGCAACTCAACTCCAATGTGTAGCAATGTGTAATGTGTAGTGAGCCGAAAATCAAATCAGTCAATTTCAATGACCATGTATGTCAGTTAACAATACTTAAACAGTTAAATCAATTGCAAATCGGGAAGTAAGCACCATGCAACAAGTGTGAACGATGTCAACCTCTGAGCAAAGGAGGGAGAGGGAGAGAGAGAAAGAGGGGTAAAGAGAAAAAGGGGGGATAGAGAGGGGAAGAGTGTGTGAGAGAGGGGGGAGAGAGTGAGAGGGAAATGGGGAGAGAGAGAGAGGGAGATGGGGAGAGAGAGAGCGACAGTCTGAGACAGAGTGAGAGAGAGAGGATAATGAATTTGAAGGAGTAGAGTGCTGGCTTGGTGAATACCTCGTCATTACCCTGCGGTTGTGAAGTACGGGACATCCCATAATCCTCCCTTCACCCTCCCTCCCTTCCCCCTCCCTCCATCCCTTCCCCCTCCCTCCCTCCCTTCCCCCTCCCTCCATCCCTTCCCCCTCCCTCCATCCCTTCTTCTCTCCCTCCATCCCTTCCCCCTCCCTCCATCCCTTCTTCTCTCCCTCCATCCCTTCTCTCCCTCCATCCCTTCCCCCTCCCTCCAACCCTTCTTCTCTCCCTCCATCCCTTCTTCTCTCCCTCCATCCCTTCTTCTCTCCCTCCATCCCTTCTTCTCTCCCTCCATCCCTTCCCCCTCCCTCCATCCCTTCTTCTCTCCCTCCATCCCTTCTTCTCTCCCTCCATCCCTTCTTCTCTCCCTCCATCTCTTCCCCCTCCCTCCATCCCTTCTTCTCTCCCTCCATCCCTTCTTCTCTCCCTCCATCCCTTCCCCCTCCCTCCATCCCTTCTTCTCTCCCTCCATCCCTTCCCCCTCCCTCCATCCCTTCTTCTCTCCCTCCATCCCTTCTTCTCTCCCTCCATCCCTTCTTCTCTCCCTCCATCCCTTCTTCTCTCCCTCCATCCCTTCCCCCTCCCTCCATCCCTTCTTCTCTCCCTCCATCCCTTCCCCCTCCCTCCATCCCTTCTTCTCTCCCTCCATCCCTTCTTCTCTCCCTCCATCCCTTCTTCTCTCCCTCCATCCCTTCCCCCTCCCTCCATCCCTTCTTCTCTCCCTCCATCCCTTCCCCCTCCCTCCATCCCTTCTTCTCTCCCTCCATCCCTTCTTCTCTCCCTCCATCCCTTCTTCTCTCCCTCCATCCCTTCTTCTCCTTCTTCTCTCCCTCCATCCCTTCCCCCTCCCTCGATCCCTTCTTCTCTCCCTCCATCCCTTCTTCTCTCCCTCCATCCCTTCTTCTCTCCCTCCCTCCCTTCTTATCTCCCTCCATCCCTTCCCCCTCCCTCCATCCCTTCTTCTCTCCCTTCATTTCATTAATTCGCTCTTTCTCCTGTCTCTTTTTTGTAAAGCTGGGAGGTCGACGTTTTGATCAAGCACACGCCAGTACACACACACACACACACACACACACACACACACACACACACACACACGCAGCATAGTAGGTGTGAGTGTGTAGAGGGGCTAGATAGCTTGGACATTACTCTAGGTCAAAGGTCATTGTGGGTCATTCTGAGGTCATCCTCTCCTGTCTGACCTCTCCTTAACCACTTACTTACTAGTGATTGGCTGTTTTGAGATGTAACTTGTAAACAGTTAGTACAGGAAGTGATTCATTTGTCCATATACATTACTCTCTCGGTCTCTATATATATATATATTTATCTCTTTCTTTCTCTCATCCCTCTCTCTTTCCCGCTCTCTCGCTGTGTCTTCCTTCTCTCTCTCTCTCGCTGTGCCTTCCTTCTCTCTCGCTGTGCCTTCCTTCTCTCTCGCTGTGCCTTCCTTCTCTCGCTCTCTGTCTCTCTCTCTATCTCTCCAGCCAGAGAACCTCTCAGCACCATATAGATAAGGGCCAGTATTCATAAAGCACTGATGATCTAGGATCAGTTTGGACTTTAAGATCATCATGAATAACATTACATGGACTCTGAGACTCTTAGTGAATATAGGCCCAGATCAGTCCAATCCAGCTCTTCTACTCTGAGACTCTTAGTGAATGCAGGCCCAGATCAGTCCAGTCCAGCTCTTCTACTCTGAGACTCTTAGTGAATGCAGGCCCAGATCAGTCCAGCTCTTCTACTCTGAGACTCTTAGTGAATATAGGCCCAGATCAGTCCAGTCTAGCTCTTCTACTCTGAGACTCTTAGTGAATACAGGCCCAGATCAGTCCAGTCCAGCTCTTCTACTCTTCTACTCTGAGACTCTTAGTGAATATAGGCCCAGATCAGTCCAGTCTAGCTCTTCTACTCTGAGACTCTAGGTGAATATAGGCCCAGATCAGTCCAGTCCAGCTCTTCTACTCTGAGACTCTTAGTGAATACAGGCCCAGTCCAGCTCTTCTACTCTGAGACTCTTAGTGAATACAGGCCCAGATCAGTCCAGTCTAGCTCTTCTACTCTGAGACTCTTAGTGAATGCAGGCCCAGATCAGTCCAGTCCAGCTCTTCTACTCTGAGACTCTTAGTGAATACAGGCCCAGATCAGTTCAGTCCAATCCAGCTACATCATTAACACCACTACAGGTGGTTTGGAGGTGGTGTGGTTCATGTGGAATAGCACCACCATGTGGAATGTGTGAGTGTGTGTTTCTGAAAAAAATAATACAATGACCATTATCATCTCCGAAAGTCATTATTGAGAGCTGTGCCATCAGAGACTCTGGGTTTGCGCCCAGGCTCTGTCGTAACCGGCTGCGACCGGGAGGTCCATGGGACGACGCACAATTGGCCTAGCGTCGTCCGGGTTAGGGAGGGCTTGGCCAGTAGGGATGTCCTTGTCTCATCGCGCACCAGCGACTCCTGTGGCGGGCCGGGCGCAGTGCGCGCTAGCCAAGGTTGCCAGGTGCACGGTGTTTCCTCCGACACATTGGTGCGGCTGGCTTCCGGGTTGGATGTGTTGCTGTGTTAAGAAGCAGTGCGGCTTGGTTGGGTTGTGTATCGGAGGACACATGACTTTCAACCTTCGTCTCTCCCGAGCCTGTACGGGAGTTGTAGCGATGAGACAAGATAGTAGCTACTAAACAATTGGTAGCCTAGTAGTTAGAGTGTTGGACTAGTAACCGGAAGGTTGCAAGTTCAAACCCCCGAGCTGACAAGGTACAAAATCTGTCGTTCTGCCCCTGAACAGGCAATTAACCCACTGTTCCTAGGCCATCATTGAAAATAAGAATTTGTTCTTAACTGACTTGCCTAGTTAAATAAAGGTAAAATAAATAAATAAGTTGGGGAGGAAAAGGGGTAAAAAAAAACACACAAAAATAATCCTTGTTAATTCATCAATCATTTAAAGTAAACAACCAATCAATAAACTTGACCGTTATTCATTGCAAAGAACAATGCGTTCTGTGTTAATTGAAAAACTTCATTACAATCAGTATAAAACCTATTAAACTGGTCTTGGCATGTGTATGTCTGTCTACTCTTTAACCTGTTCCCCCTAATTAGGGGCAGGTTGGCATTTATTGTCATGAATCTTGCCCCGGAGGCAGCTCTGTAGAGGGGTCACTAGCTGGCACAGCCACAAAGTCATCAAATATAACCACACTGCTGACCATAATACCTAACCTTAACCTGAAATTAAGACCAAGAAGCACATTTTGATTTCATGAATTTTTACGATAGAGTAAATGACGACTATAATAATACCCCGTCACACATTCCCAGTACATGAAAAGCTGGTACTGCAGCAGTGATTTCAGCGACAGACAGTAGAGGAGCCCATTGTCTTTCCAATCCTGGTGCATTCAACTGGGTTTGCAGTTTCCCTCAGAGGGTCAACACTACTGGAATAGATTAATATAGGTAAGGATCACTTTGTGGCAGGTGTCTGGTCTAGGTCTGTTCACATGCGTTTGTGGATGTAGATCACTGTCTTGCAGTTGGGGCAGCGGTGTTCTACGTCCTTACAGGAGTCAACACAGAACGGAATCCATGAGAATATCATGCACCTAGAGAGAGGGGGGGGGGGGGGGGGGACAAAGAGAGAGAGAGAGGATATTCAGTGTGTGTGAGAGAATAAAAGCTACAACAACAAAAAAGCTGTGTATTCCTGTATGTGCGTGTGTGTGTGTGTATTCCTGTATGTGTGTGTGTGTGTGTGTGTATTCCTGTATGTGCGTGTGTGTGTGTGTGTATTCCTGTATGTGTGTGTGTGTGTGTGTGTATTCCTGTATGTGCGTGTGTGTGTGTGTGTATTCCTGTATGTGTGTGTGTGTGTGTGTGTATTCCTGTATGTGCATGTGTGTGTGTGTGTGTGTGTGTGTGTGTATTCCTGTAGGTGCATGTGTGTGTGTGTGTATGTGTGTATTCCTGTATGTGCGTGTGTGTGTGTATTCCTGTATGTGCATGTGTGTGTGTGTGTGTATTCCTGTATGTGCATGTGTGTGTGTGTGTGTGTGTGTGTGTGTGTGTATTCCTGTAGGTGCATGTGTGTGTGTGTGTGTGTGTGTATTCCTGTATGTGCATGTGTGTGTGTGTCGGCCCGTGTGTGTGTCAACTCACAGGAAGCAGAAGAGGGCTCCACAGATGAGCCAGGTGAGCAGTCCAGGGGTGTGTGTGGTCTCTGTCAGAACCGGGACCTGACAGTGGGGACACGTCATCTGGCCGGGTACGTCTCTTAGCAGCGGCTGCTGTATCACCACCTGGGTTACTGCAGAGGGAGGAGAATACTGGTTAGAACCAGATAGAACTGGTCAGAACCACCACCTGGGTTACTGCAGAGGGAGGAGAATACTGGTTAGAACCAGACAGAACTGGTCAGAACCACCACCTGGGTTACTGCAGAGGGAGGAGAATGCTGGTTAGAACCAGATATACAGTGGGGCAAAAAAGTATTTAGTCAGCCACCAATTGTGCAAGTTCTCCCACTTAAAAAGATGAGAGAGGCCTGTATAATTTTCATCATAGGTACACCATCAACTATGACAGGCAAAATGAGAAAAAAAAATCCAGCGACCTGGCGGATTTGGTGTTTTTTCCTGTTGGTAGCCATCCGTTCCTGACTGCGGAGAACTCTTGTACTGACACCTGGTCCGAACAGGGTGGCCAAACATAATCTTAGCTGGAGACATCCCGGTTGTGGTGATACAGCGGTAGGCTGCCAGGGATGGGTAAACTCTGGTTTTCAGTGTGCCAAGGCTCTTTTCAATGTCTGGATTGCCCTCTCCACTAAGCCATTCATGGAAGGGTGCTAGGGGTGGAGGTGATGTGGCGAATACCATTGGTTGCCACTCATAAAGATGGCTGCATTGTCTGATGTGACAGTATGGGGAAGACCATGAGTACTGAATACTTCCCTGAGATGCTCAGTTGTTGTTGCTGAGTTTGCAGTGTGGACTGGAAAAACTTCAAGCCATTTTGAGTGAGCATCTACAGCCAACAAGAACATCTACCCAAGGAAAGGCCCTGCATAGTCAATGTGAATGCAAGTCAAGGGTTTTCCAGGCCACTCCCAAGGGCTTATGCTAGAGCATTTCATACCTGCTGGCAAGTAGCACAAGACTGCACCTGCTCTTCCACCGCTTTGTCCAATCAGGACAGTGGACACACCATTGCTCATGGACTAAGCGGCTGACTTTCCCAGCCACCACATGTGCACTCTTGCTGTGGCATTCTGGGTACTCCTGGGTGCGACTCGTGGAGTTCTTCCAATAAAGTCTGACATCCGTGTGATGGCAGCACGAAGGCCCTAAAGCAGCACGAAGGCCCTAAAGCAGCACAAAGGCCCTAAAGCAGCACAAAGGCCCTAAAGCAGCACAAAGGCCCTAAAGCAGCACGAAGGCCCTAAAGCAGCACGAAGGCCCTAAAGCAGCACAAAGGCCCTAAAGCAGCACGAAGGCCCTAAAGCAGCACAAAGGCCCTAAAGCAGCACGAAGGCCCTAAAGCAGCACGAAGGCCCTAAAGCAGCACGAAGGCCCTAAAGCAGCACGAAGGCCCTAAAGCAGCACGAAGGCCCTAAAGCAGCACGAAGGCCCTAAAGCAGCACAAAGGCCCTAAAGCAGCACGAAGGCCCTAAAGCAGCACGAAGGCCCTAAAGCAGGATTTCTGTCCTCCATCGAGAGTTTGTTTCTCCTTTTAAAATATGTCTGCAACTCCTCCGTAGGACAGTGGACACCCCATTGCTCCTGGACTAAGTGGCTGACGTTGGAGAGAAGAGGGTCTCTTACAATCCATTTCTTCAGTTGGCGATGATCTATTGGAGCTGTTTGGAGCTGTTTCAGCAAGCCCACCAATCCAGGGGGACATTTGAGGTCTTTGGACATGTCTGGAAGCCGCAGCTCGCTGAGACCATCAGCATTGGCGATGGAGGGGCCTGGTCTGTACAGCAACTCATATTGGTATTGAGCTAACATGAGGGTCTTTGGAGTTGCCCGGAGGAGGATGGGTGTATGTTCTTCAGCTCACCAAGGAGCCCTAACATGGGCTTCTGGTCCATTTGGATGTTGATGTGGCGTCCGTGCGCATACCTGTAAGATTTCTTGCAGTGGGGTTAGGACAGAGGCCAGGTTAGGAATAAATTGGCCATAGTAATTTAACTTTGCAAGGTAGGCCCAAAGCTCACTCACATCCAGAGTTTGAAACCCATTGGTAGGGACTTTGTACCCCAAGTACTCCACTTCAGGGGCCAGGAAAACACACTTTGATTTCTTCAGGAGAAGCCCTGTGCTCTCCAGACTTTACACTAATCTTTCAAGTTTCTTTTTGTTAGTGGTCTTCCTCCATGACACCGGTGATAAGGATATCCTCCATCTATACAGTAGTGTGCATCTATACAATAGTGTGCTGTTAACAGATTCTCCATTGTTCCTTGACAGATCACTCAGGCAGAGGAGACACTAAACGGAGGGCACGTGTACTGAAACAGCCCCTTGTCGGTGTTAATTCTAGCCACTTTGCAGGATTTTTCAGCCAGCACCAACTGCTGGTATGCGTGAGACATGGGCAGCTTGGAAAAGCATGTCCCACCAAATAGCTTTGTGAATATCTCCTCTATCGTTGGCAGTGGGGTGCTGGTCCAGCCTGGAAGCTACATTGGCGGTCAGCTTGTAATCTCCACAAATCCTGATATTTCCATCAGGCTTCATTACTGGGACAATGGGGGCAGCCCACTCAGAGTAAGAGATTGGCTAGAGAATTCCAGTGGTTTGGAGCCTGTCGAGCTCTGCCTCGACCTTCTGTTGTAGTGCGAAAGGCACTTGGTGGGCTTTTGCAGAAGCGTGGTCAAACGGATTGGTCCACCTGCATTTGCACTTCAGTCTCTTTTAATTTTACAAGTTTGTTTATTGTTCCCTCTATCCTTACCAGTCTCCCAGTCCCTGCCACTGATAAGCATCCCCATAGAATTATGCTGCCATCACCATGCTTCACGGTAGGGATGGTGTTAGATGGGTGAATGCACTTTGCATTCAGGCCAAAGAGTTCCATTTTTGTTTCATTAGACCACAGAATATTTTACCTTATGTTCTCAATCTTTCGCATGTCTTCTTGCAAACTCCAGACGTGATGTCATGTGCCTTTTCTCAGGAGGGGCTTGTCTGGCCAGTCTCCCATAAAGCCCACATTGGTGAAGTGCTGTAGAGACTGTTGTCCTTCTGGCAGGTTCTCCCATCTCAGCCAAAGAACTCTATAGTTCTGTCAGAGTGGTCTTTGGGTTCTTGGTCACCTCCATGACCAAGGTCCTTCTTGCCTGCTCAGTTTTGTCAGATAGTCAGCTCTAGGCAGAGTCTGGCTACTTCCATATTTTTCTATTTCTCAATGATGGAGGCCACTGTGCTCTTGGAAACTTTCAACGTTCTAGAACTAGTTTTCTACTCTTCCCCAGATATATGACTCATCACAATTCTACCTCAGAGATCTACAGACAGTTCCTCAGACTTCATGGTATAGTTTCTGTCAACTGTGTGACATTATATAGACAGGTGTGTTTCTTTCTAAATCATGTCCAAACAATTGAATTGGGCACTGGTGGATTCCAATCAAGTTGTATTGACATCCCAAGGATGAACAAATGAAATTGGACATACCTGAGCTCAATTTGGAGTATCATAGCAAAGCCGTGTGAATACTTATGTAAATGAGTTATTTCTGTATTTTTTTAATATCTATATTTTTTAAAGAATAATCGACAAATATTGGACAATCCAGGTGAGCAAAGCTGTTTGAGACTTACCCAGAAAGACTCACAGCTGTAATTGCTGCCAAAGGGGATTCTAAAATGTATTGACTCAGGGGTGTGAATACTTATGTAAATGTAAAATTTCTGTATTTCATTTTCAATAAATTAGCTAAAATATCTGCACTACTCAACACTTGTGTGCATCTGGCACAGATAACCTGGCTTTGTTTACTTCACTCACAAACTCACTAGCTAGCCGTCAAAATCGAGACTCTGTCTTCACTACGTTGTGTCTACAGTCTGCTGGTCGGAATTAGCTGTAACCCCGAATCATCAGACAAATGACTTTTGTTATTGTGAGAATTTAGAAAAATGATTGAAAATATAATTTCATTTTTAAATTGGCTTTTCATAACAGCTATTTTGATTAAATAATCACGTCACTGTGTGTGTGTGTGTGTGTGTGTGTGTGTGTGTGTGTGTGTGTGTGTGTGTGTGTGTGTGTGTGTGTGTGTGTGTGTGTGACTCACCCCCAGGGGTGTTTCTAGGTTGTGCCATGCTGTATTGGGGAGGTGGTGGGTACATGCCGGCTTGGGGACCTGATCAATAAGGGATAGATAAATACATCAATACACTATCATTTATCACAAACCCAGGGATACAGAGTGGTTGGCCAGCATTATGGGAACACAAACCCAGGGATACAGAGTGGTTGGCCAGCATTATAGGACCACAAACCCAGGGATACAGAGTGGTTGGCCAGCATTATGGGAACACAAACCCAGGGATACAGAGTGGTTGGCCAGCGTTATGGGAACACAAACCCAGGGATACAGAGTGGTTGGCCAGCATTATGTACCACCACACAGGGATACAGAGTGGTTGGACAGCATAATGTACCACCACACAGGGATACAGAGTGGTTGGACTACATAATGTACCACAACCCAGGGATACAGAGTGGTTGGCCAGCATTATGTACCACCACACAGGGATACAGAGTGGTTGGACAGCATAATGTACCACCACACAGGGATACAGAGTGGTTGTCCAGCGTAATGTACCACAACCCAGGGAGACAGAGTGGTTGGCCAGCATTATGGGAACACAAACCCAGGGATACAGAGTGGTTGGCCAGCATTATGGGACCACAAACCCAGGGATACAGAGTGGTTGGTCAGCCTTATGGGACCACAAACCCAGGGAAACAGAGTGGTTGGCCAGCCTTATGGGACCACAAACCCAGGGATACAGATTGGATGGCCAGCATTATGGGAACAGAAACCTAGGGATACAGAGTGGTTGGCCAGCATTATGGGGACACAACCCCAGGGATACAGAGTGGTTGGCCAGCATTATGGGGACACAACCCCAGGGATACAATGATGCTCATGACATCTATGGCTATCGTAACACACTTCCAAAACGCTTAATGAAACACTATTGAAGGGAGTTGCTGTCCAGTAACATTTTAATTTACATGAAGAGTAAGGGCTGGTTTCCTGGACACAGAATAAACCTAGTCCTGGTCTGAAAAGCATGCTCAACGGAGAATCTCTATTGAAATAGCTATTTAGTCTAAGGCTTAAACTGTCCCTAAGAGTATCAGTGTAGATCTGGTCTCTCACCTCCCTGGAAGCCAGGCTGGGAGGGGTAGGCTCCACCCCTGTCACCTCCCTGGAAGCCAGGCTGGGGGGGGTAGGCTGCACCCCTGTCACCTCCCTGGAAGCCAGGCTGGGGGGGGTAGGCTGCACCCCTGTCACCTCCCTGGAAGCCAGGCTGGGGGGGGTAGGCTCCACCCCTGTCACCTCCCTGGAAGCCAGGCTGGGGGGGGGGGGGGGTAGGCTCCACCCCTGTCACCTCCCTGGAAGCCAGGCTGGGGGGGGTAGGCTCCACCCTTGTCACCTCCCTGTAAGCTGTAGGTCGCTGGGGGGCCGGGGTAGGAGGGAGCTGGGATGTGCTGGGGGGATCCATACTGACCTCTATACTGCTGACCATTCTCCATACTGTCGGGGTAGGGGAGTGGCGCCCTAGGTTGAAGACATCCAGGTTATCACAACATAATAATTTCATCCGGAAGCGTTTGAGAGAGAGAGAGAGAGAGAGAGGAGGGGGAGAGATATATGGGGGGGTGGCAGAGTTGAGAGAGGAGGGGGTAAGGTAGTGAGAAAGAGAGGGGGGGGAGAGAGGTGGGGGGAAAAGATAAGTCAGGTGGAAGAGAGAGAGAGAGAGATATGGGGAGCAGAGAGAGAGAGAGATAGGGGGAGCAGAGAGAGAGAGATAGGGGGAGCAGAGAGAGAGATAGGGGGAGCAGAGAGAGATAGATAGGGGGAGCAGAGAGAGGGGGAGCAGAGAGAGATATAGGGGGAGCAGAGAGAGAGAGAGAGAGGGGGAGCAGAGGGGAGAGAGATAGGGGAGCAGAGAGAGAGAGATAAGGGGAGCAGAGAGAGAGAGAGAGAGAGAGAGGGGGGAGCAGAGAGAGAGAGGTGAGTAAGGGAGAAAGAGAGGGATAGCAGAGAGAGAGTGAGATAAGGGGAGCAGAGAGAGAGATTGAGGGGGAGCAGAGAGAGAGAGAGATAGGGGGAGCAGAGAGAGAGAGAGGGGGAGGGAGCAGAGAGAGAGAGAGATAGGGGAGCAGAGGGGAGAGAGGAGAGAGGGGGAGGGAGCAGAGAGAGAGAGAGAGATAGGGGGAGCAGAGAGAGAGAGAGGGGGAGGGAGCAGAGAGAGAGAGAGATAGGGGGAGCAGAGGGGAGAGAGGAGGGGGAGAGGTGAGGGAGTGAGAAAGAGAGGGGAAGAGGGAGGGAGAGGGGGGGCAACCAGTGAAGAACAAACACCATTGTAAATACAAACTATGTTTATTTATTTTCCCTTTTGTACTTTAACCATTTGCACATGTATTTCTCTTTTGTTAATTATCTACTTCACTTGCATTGGCAATGTTAACATATGTTTCCATGCCAATAAAGCCCTTTGTATTGAATTAAATTGAGAGAGAGTGGTAGGGGAAAAAGAGAAGACAGGTGGGAGAGAGATAAAGGGAGCAGAGAGATAGGGAGATAGCGAACACAGTGTCAGAATCTCAATGGGGTCCTCTCTACTCTCTCTGCTCTCTCTCTCCTCATTCTCCTCCAATGGGTTTTGAGAAGGAGGCGAGGAGAGAGGACATGAGGAGCATGCAATTGAGATTCTCCCAGTGAGCGTCATTTATGACGGCACCATTACTAATAAACCTTCAGCAAACATCACATGATGTACCCAGCCCATGATCAGAACCATATAAGTGCTCTCCGTCCTTAAAGGGGACATATAGTTAAGATATATATCTCCGTCCTTAAAGGGGACATATAGTTAACATATATATCGCCGTCCTTAAAGGGGACATATAGTTAACATATATATCTCCGTCCTTAAAGGGGACATATAGTTAACATATATATCTCCGTCCTTAAAGGGGACATATAGTTAACATATATATCTCCGTCCTTAAAGGGGACATATAGTTAACATATATATCTCCGTCCTTAAAGGGGACATATAGTTAACATATATATCTCCGTCCTTAAAGGGGACATATAGTTAACATATATATCTCCGTCCTTAAAGGGGACATATAGTTAACATATATATCTCCGTCCTTAAAGGGGACATATAGTTAACATATATATCTCCGTCCTTAAAGGGGACATATAGTTAACATATATATCTCCGTCCTTAAAGGGGACATATAGTTAACATATATATCTCCGTCCTTAAAGGGGACATATAGTTAACATATATATCTCCGTCCTTAAAGGGGACATATAGTTAACATATATATCTCCGTCCTTAAAGGGGACATATAGTTAACATATATATCTCCGTCCTTAAAGGGGACATATAGTGAACATATATATCTCCGTCCTTAAAGGGGACATATAGTTAACATATATATCTCCGTCCTTAAAGGGGACATATAGTTAACATATATATCTCCGTCCTTAAAGGGGACATATAGTTAACATATATATCTCCGTCCTTAAAGGGGACATATAGTTAACATATATATCTCCGTCCTTAAAGGGGACATCGCCAGAACGTAACACTTCTCTTGCAGAAAAAAAACATAAACTTGGTCCATGTTCAAAATCAATTCATTTGCAATGTACTATTAAATTAGTAGAAGTTAGTTAGAAAACCTTTAAGCGTCACTCCACAATGACACATCAGCTGACAAAACTAAATACAGTTTCTAATGCCATATTATGGACCAATCAGATGGAGTTTTGAGAAACCGTAGTCAGTCATAGGCAACCACAGTGCAGCATGTCATCTGGAATCAGCTATAATACATCACATGATCTAAACATAATTAATCTACGTGGTCTCCATGAGGAAACAGGTCTTCTGATCCCAATGGGACTTCCTGGTTCAATTAAGGTTCAATAAATAAATATAAATTCCAACTTCATGATTCATACTAACCTTGTACTATAAAACAATCTGTTTAATCTTTACTAACAGTGACCAGGTCAGTCTTGAGAACATATTTTATAACAATCTGAACGTAATAAGGAAATGCAAAGGCTATATAACTCCTCTCTATCTATGGGTGTGTCCTAAATGGTCCCCTATTCCCTAGGTTCTGTTACATACAGTCGTGGCCAAAAGTTTTGAGAATGACACAAATATTACATTTCACAAAGTCTTCTGCCTCAGTTTGTATGAAGGCAACTTGCATATACTCCAGAATGTTATGAAGAGTGATCAGATGAATTGCAATTAATTGCAAAGTCCCTATTTGCCATGAAAATGAACTGAATCGCCAAAAAACATTTCCACTGCATTTCAGCCCTGCCACAAAAGGGCCAGCTGACATCATGTCAGTGATTCTCTCGTCAACACAGGTGTGAGTGTTGACGAGGACAAGGCTGGAGATCACTCTGTCATGCTGATTGAGTTCGAATAACAGACTGGAAGCTTCAAAATGAGGGTGGTGCTTGGAATCATTGTTCTTCCTCTGTCAAACATGGTTACCTGCAAGGAAACATGTGCCGTCATCATTGCTTTGCACAAAAAGGGCTTCACAGGCAAGGATGTTGCTGCCAGTAAGATTGCACCTAAATCAACCATTTATCGGATCATCAAGAACTTCAAGGAGAGCGGTTCAATTGTTGTGAAGAAGGCTTCAGGGCACCCAAGAAAGTCCAGCAAGTGCCAGGACCGTCTCCTAAAGTTGATTCAGCTGCGGGATCGGGGCACCACCAGTACAGAGCTTGCTCAGGAATGGCAGCAGGCAGGTGTGAGTGCATCTGCACGTACAGTGAGGCGAAGACTTTTGGAGGATGGCCTGGTGTCAAGAAGGGCAGCAAAGAAGCCACTTCTCTCCAGAAAAAACATCAGGGACAGACTGATATTCTGCAAAAGGTACAGGGCTTGGACTGCTGAGGACTGGGGTAAAGTCATTTTCTCTGATGAATCCCCTTTCCGATTGTTTGGGGCATCCTGAAAAAAGCTTGTCTGGAGAAGACAAGGTGAGCGCTACCATCAGTCCTGTGTCATGCCAACAGTAAAGCATCCTGAGACCATTCATGTGTGGGGTTGCTTCTCAGCCAAGGGAGTGGGCTCACTCACAATTTTGCCTAAGAATACAGCCATGAATAAAGAATGGTACCAACACATCCTCCGAGAGCAACTTCTCCCAACCATCCAGGAACAGTTTGGTGATGAACAATGCCTTTTCCAGCATGATGGAGCACCTTGCCATAAGGCAAAAGTGATAACTAAGTGGCTTGGGGAACAAAACATCAATATTTTGGGTCCATGGCCAGGAAACTCCCCAGGCCTTAATCCCATTTGAGAACTTGTGGTCAATCCTCATGAGGTGGGTGGACACACAAAAACCCACAAATTCTGACAAACTCCAAGCATTGATTATGCAAGAATGGGCTGACATCAGTCAGGATGTGGCCCAGAAGTTAATTGACAGCATGCCAGGGCGGATTGCAGAGGTCTTGAAAAAGAAGGGTCAACACTGCAAATATTGACTCTTTGCATCAACGTCATGTAATTGTCAATAAAAGCCTTTGACACGTATGAAATGCTTGTAATTATACTTCAGTATTCCATAGTAACATCTGACAAAAATATCTAAAGACACTGAAGCAGCAAACTTTGTGGAAATTAATATTTGTGTCATTCTCAAAACGTTTGGCCACGATTGTACACCGGATAGTAATGTGTTGTTTTACAGGGTCAGCCATGGTAGTACGGCACCTCACAGTAGGAGTATCAGTAGGAGCATCAGTTTTACCTTTCAGAAAATCGGATTACATGGGCAGAAGGAACCTGGGCCCATATCCACAAAGCTTCTCACAGTAGGAGTCCTGTTCTGGGATCTGTCCATGCAGTCCTATTCATTGCATGGACAGAGTGGCACAGAGGTCTAAGGCACTCAATCATAGTGCTAGAGGCATCACTACAGACCCTGGTTTGATCCTGGGCTGTATCACATCCGGCCGTGATCGGGAGTCCCATAGGGCGACGCACAATTGGCCCAGCATTGTCTGGGTTTGCCCATGGTATGCCACCATTGTAAATAAGAATTTGTTCTTAACTGACCTGCCTACCGTTCTCTTTTCTTTCAGACAAACACAAATGCAGAACACACACACACACACACAAGCTAAAAAAAACTTACCCAGCTCAGAACACCCTATCCCAGCCCACCTTAGAACACCCTATACCAGCCCACCTTAACCAGCTCAGAACACCCTATCCCAGCCCACCTTACCCAGCTCAGAACACCCTATCCCAGCCCACCTTAGAACACCCTATACCAGCCCACCTTAACCAGCTCAGAACACCCTATCCCAGCCCACCTTACCCAGCTCAGAACACCCTATCCCAGCCCACCTTACCCAGCTCAGAACACCCTATCCCAGCCCACTTTACCCCAACTCAGAACACCCTATCCCAGCCCACCTTATCCCAGCTCAGAACACTCTATCCCAGCCCAGAACACCCTATCCCAGCCCACCTTACCCAGCTCAGAACACCCTTTCCCAGCCACGAGCAGAACAACAGTCCCTTACCTGTCTGGAGCCCTGTAGGAGACGAGGTACTGTGGAGCTACAGATGAGAACTGCAACTCCCTGAAGAGACAACGAAACTGAAGCACCGAGAGAGACAGAGAGAGAGAGAGAGACGAGAGAGAGAGAGAGAGAGACAGACAGACAGACAGATAGAGACAGAGAGAGAGAGAGAGAGACAGAGAGAGAGAGAGAGAGTGATTTTTGAATTTTTGTGAGTGTAATATTTACTGTTAATTTTTATTGTTTACTTCACTTTTGTTTATGATCTACTTTACTTTCTTTGGCAATGTTAACATGTGTTTCCCATGCCAATAAAGCCCCTTGAATTGAATGGAATTCATAGAGGGGGCGGGCTAAGCTGTTAGGGAGGAGTCAGGCAGATAAGGTAATAACTTCATCTGAAGTGACTGAATAGTGATGATGAGCAACACAAGCCTTTCCCGCCCCCGTCCCACCCCCCCCGTTCCGCCCCTGTCCCGCCCCCGCCCCGCCCCAGTCCCGCCCCCCGTTCCGCCCCTGTCCAGCCCTCCCTAGAAGCCTCCTCTCAACAGCTGAAGGTCCCAATCACGTTCTGTGTCTATTTACCTCTACTTTACACACGCATTGTTGTGGTCACCCTCCCTTCACCTTTCTCACTGTCAATCATTAGTGATAATTCTTCAAGTTTTACCAGTGAAATGTCAACAAGATCTCACAGTTTTACCAATTGGACTTCAGACTCTGACGTTTATCCACGTTTATCCAGACGTCACATTTCTAAGTTGCTCCAAACGAGCCACGGCCTGTTACACCCCGCTACCATCTAGAAGACGGAGACGGGACAGGTGCAGCGAAGCTGGGACTGAGAGACTTTATAAACAGCTTCTATCTCAAGGCCATCAGACTGTTAAACAGTCCCCACTGCGCCCAGTTACCTGCCCTGCCCTGAACCTTAGACTGCTGGCCGATGTTTACATTTTACATGTTTACATACTGTTTTACACACACTGAGTGTTCAAAACATTAAGAACACCTTCTCTTTCCATGACATAGACTGACCAGGTGAATCCAGGTGAAAGCTAGGATCCCTTATTGATGTCAGTGTGAAAGAAGGTGTTGCATTCTGGGTTCGACTTGGAACATTGGAACATTAGTTACAAAAGAGACACGATGGGTGGAGCCATAATGAAGCTTGGGAGGGGCTGAGTGCAGGGAACATGATGGGTGGAGCCATAACGAAGCTTGGGAGGGGCTGAGTGCAGGGAACATGATGGGTGGAGCCATCATGAAGCTTGGGAGGGGCTGAGTGCAGGGAACACGATGGGTGGAGCCATAACGAAGCTTGGGAGGGGCTGAGTGCAGGGAACACGATGGGTGGAGCCATCATGAAGCTAGGGAGGGGCTGAGTGCAGGGAACACGATGGGTGGAGCCATCATGAAGCTAGGGAGGGGCTGAGTGCAGGGAACACGATGGGTGGAGCCATCATGAAGCTAGGGAGGGGCTGAGTGCAGGGAACACGATGGGTGGAGCCATAACGAAGCTTGGGAGGGGCTGAGTGCAGGGAACACGATGGGTGGAGCCATCATGAAGCTTGGGAGGGGCTGAGTGCAGGGAACACGATGGGTGGAGCCATAACGAAGCTTGGGAGGGGCTGAGTGCAGGGAACACGATGGGTGGAGCCATAACGAAGCTTGGGAGGGGCTGAGTGCAGGGAACACGATGGGTGGAGCCATAACGAAGCTAGGGAGGGGCTGAGTGCAGGGAACACGATGGGTGGAGCCATAACGAAGCTTGGGAGGGGCTGAGTGCAGGGAACACGATGGGTGGAGCCATAACGAAGCTAGGGAGGGGCTGAGTGCAGGGAACACGATGGGTGGAGCCATAAGGAAGCTTGGGAGGGGCTGAGTGCAGGGAACACGATGGGTGGAGCCATGATGAAGCTTGGGAGGGGCTGAGTGCAGGGAACACGATGGGTGGAGCCATAAGGAAGCTTGGGAGGGGCTGAATGCAGGGAACACGATGGGTGGAGCCATAATGAAGCTTGGGAGGGGCTGAGTGCAGGGAACACGATGGGTGGAGCCATAATGAAGCTTGGGAGGGGCTGAGTGCAGGGAACACGATGGGTGGAGCCATCATGAAGCTTGGGAGGGGCTGAGTGCAGGGAACACGATGGGTGGAGCCATAATGAAGCTTGGGAGGGGCTGAGAGCAGGGAACACGATGGGTGGAGTCATAATGAAGCTTGGGAGGGGCTGAGTGCAGGGAACACGATGGGTGGAGCCATAAGGAAGATTGGGAGGGGCTGAGTGCAGGGAACACGATGGCATGTGGCAGTCCTGATAAGGGGAGGAACCGTTGAAGGCCCAGATCCCTCAACTCCCTGAGTAGAAATAACGATGCCCTGTGTAGTGATGAGGAGGAGACTCCACCCAAAGGGGGGTATGAATACTGCCACAGGGGAAGCCATGTCTTTGTCTGAATGCAGCTGTATCGACCCTCTGGGTAATAAACTTGGTTACGCTTTCGTAAATGTCTGTTGAGCTGTTATACTCTGAGAATTAGAACCTAACAAAGTGGAGGAGACAGGTTTAAAAATATATATTTTTAACCTTGAGACAATTGAGACATGGATTGTGTGTGTAAGACATTCAGAGGGTGGATGGGTGAGACAAAACATTGAAGTGCCTTTGAGCAGGGTATGGTTGTGGGTATGGTAGTGGGTATGGTAGTGGGTATGGTAGTGGGTATGGTAGTGGGTATGGTAGGGGTATGGTAGGGGGTATGGTAGTAGGTATGGTAGTGGGTATGGTAGTGGGTATGGTAGGGGTGTGGTAGTGGGTATGGTAGTGGGTATGGTAGGGGTATGGTAGTGGGTATGGTAGTGGGTATGGTAGTGGGTATGGTAGGGGTATGGTAGGGGTGTGGTAGGGGGTATGGTAGTGGGTATGGTAGTGGGTATGGTAGTAGGTATGGTAGTGGGTATGGTAGTGGGTATGGTAGTGGGTATGGTAGTGGGTATGGTAGTAGGTATGGTAGTGGGTATGGTAGGGGTATGGTAGTAGGTATGGTAGTGGGTATGGTAGTGGGTATGGTAGTGGGTATGGTAGTAGGTATGGTAGTGGGTATGGTAGTGGGTATGGTAGTGGGTATGGTAGTGGGTATGGTAGTGGGTATGGTAGTGGGTATGGTAGTAGGTATGGTAGTAGGTATGGTAGTGGGTATGGTAGTGGGTATGGTAGGGGTATGGTAGGGGGTATGGTAGTAGGTATGGTAGTGGGTATGGTAGTGGGTATGGTAGGGGTGTGGTAGTGGGTTTGGTAGTAGGTGTGGTAGTAGGTATGGTAGTGGGTATGGTAGTGGGTATGGTAGTAGGTATGGTAGTGGGTATGGTAGTGGGTATGGTAGTGGGTATGGTAGTGGGTATGGTACACTACCATGGGTCTAGGGTGTCAGTACATGGTACACAAGACATATAGGTATTACTGTACTGTTGGAGCTAGAAACACAAGCATTAGGTATTACTGTGCTGTTGGAGCTAGACACACAAGCATGAGGTATTACTGTACTGTTGGAGCTAGACACACAAGCATTAGGTATTACTGTACTGTTGGAGCTAGACACACAAGCATTAGGTATTACTGCACTGTTGGAGCTAGACACACAAGCATTAGGTATTACTGTACTGTTGGAGCTAGACACACAAGCATTAGGTATTACTGCACTGTTGGAGCTAGACACACAAGCATTAGGTATTACTGTACTGTTGGAGCTAGACACACAAGCATTAGGTATTACTGTACTGTTGGAGCTAGACATACAAGCATTAGGTATTACTGTACTGTTGGAGCTAGACATACAAGCATTAGGTATTACTGTACTGTTGGAGCTAGAAACACAAGCATTAGGTATTACTGTGCTGTTGGAGCTAGACACACAAGCATTAGGTATTACTGTGCTGTTGGAGCTAGACACAAGCATTAGGTATTACTGTACTGTTGGAGCTAGACACACAAGCATTAGGTATTACTGTATTGTTGGAGCTAGAAACACAAGCATTAGGTATTACTGTACTGTTGGAGCTAGACATACAAGCATTAGGTATTACTGTACTGTTGGAGCTAGACACACAAGCATTAGGTATTACTATACTGTTGGAGCTAGAAACACAAGCATTAGGTATTACTATACTGTTGGAGCTAGACACACAAGCATTTCGCTGCACCTCCACCTTTGACTGTGAGACAACGCCCAGTATGCCAGGGAACAGGAACTTGACCTCAGACCTGAAGACTCCCTTGGTTCCAATCAACAGACCAGAGACCTCTGACTTACTAAGCTTTAGTGACTAAAGGGTTAAAGTGCAGACTGATTAGTGAAGAGGGGTGGTGTGTCTGTGTGTGTGTGTGTGTGTGGTGTGTGTGTGTGTGAGTGTGTCTGTGAGTGTGTCTGTGTGTGTGTGTGTGTGTGTGTGTGTGCTACTGGAGATGATGACAGGAACCTTCAATGTTTAGCCTCTATTACTGGCATTGTGTGTGTTTATGAAATAATATAATATTTCATATCCTCTCAAAAGTCAAAGGTATTATTGAGATGATTAAAATCCTTGTTATTCATCAATCAAAAAAGCAAACAACCAATCAATAAACTTGACCGTTATTTATTACAATACTTTCTGTTTAAATCCATTTAATTAAAAAACGTCATTACAATCAGTAGCACAGCCACAAAGTCATCAAATATAACCACACTGCTAACCCTAATTAATGCCTCACCTTAAGCACATTTTTGGTTTCATTCATTTTTACGAATACCCTGTCACACATTCCCATTGACAGTAGAGGAAGCTGTCCTGCTGTAGTCATTTCAGAGAGACAGAGAGAAAGCTGTCCTGCTGTGGTCATTTCAGAGAGACAGTAGAGGAAGCTGTCCTGCTGCAGCCATTTCAGAGAGACAGTAGAGGAAGCTGTCCTGCTGTGGTCATTTCAGAGAGACAGAGAGAAAGCTGTCCTGCTGTGGTCATTTCAGAGAGACAGTAGAGGAAGCTGTCCTGCTGCAGTCATTTCAGAGAGACAGTAGAGGAAGCTGTCCTGCTGTAGTCATTTCAGAGAGACAGTAGAGGAAGCTGTCCTGCTGCGGTCATTTCAGAGAGACAGTAGAGGAAGCTGTCCTGCTGCGGTCATTTCAGAGAGACAGTAGAGGAAGCTGTCCTGCTGCAGCCATTTCAGAGAGACAGTAGAGGAAGCTGTCCTGCTGCAGCCATTTCAGAGAGACAGTAGAGGAAGCTGCCCTGCTGCAGCCATTTGAGAGAGACAGTAGAGGAAGCTGTCCTGCTGCAGCCATTTCAGAGAGACAGTAGAGGAAGCTGCCCTGCTGCAGCCATTTCAGAGAGACAGTAGAGGAAGCTGTCCTGCTGCAGCCATTTCAGAGAGACAGTAGAGGAAGCTGTCCTGCTGCAGCCATTTCAGAGAGACAGTAGAGGAAGCTGCCCTGCTGCAGCCATTTCAGAGAGACAGTAGAGGAAGCTGTCCTGCTGCAGCCATTTCAGAGAGACAGTAGAGGAAGCTGTCCTGCTGCAGCCATTTCAGAGAGACAGTAGAGGAAGCTGTCCTGCTGCAGCCATTTCAGAGAGACAGTAGAGGAAGCTGTCCTGCTGCAGCCATTTCAGAGAGACAGTAGAGGAAGCTGTCCTGCTGCAGCCATTTCAGAGAGACAGTAGAGGAAGCTGCCCTGCTGCAGTCATTTCAGAGAGACAGTAGAGTAAGCTGTCCTGCTGTGGTCATTTCAGAGAGACAGTAGAGGAAGCTGTCATGCTGTAGTCATTTCAGAGAGACAGTAGAGGAAGCTGCCCTGCTGTAGTCATTTCAGAGAGACAGTAGAGGAAGCTGCCCTGCTGTGGTCATTTCAGAGAGACAGTAGAGGAAGCTGCCCTGCTGTGGTCATTTCAGAGAGACAGTAGAGGAAGCTGTCCTGCTGTGGTCATTTCAGAGAGACAGTAGAGGAAGCTGCCCTGCTGTGGTCATTTCAGAGAGACAGTAGAGGAAGCTGTCCTGCTGTAGTCATTTCAGAGAGACAGTAGACTATTGTCTTTCTGATGTGGATTACGCACTGAACTGTCAGTAGGCTGTGGCTAGGTCTGTTCATATATACAGTAGGTTTGCAGATATGGATCACTTTGTGGCAGGTGTCTCATCTTGGTCTGTTCACATGAGTTTGTGGATGTGGATCACTCTCTTGCAGTTGGGGCAGCGGTGTTCTACGTCCTGACAGGAGTCAACACAGAACGGAATCAAACAGCATGGCCAGCACCTAGAGAGAGAGAGTGATGGGGGAGAGAGACAGAGAGAGAGAGAGAGCCGGAGAGAGAGAGCCAGAGAGAGAGATGGGGGGAAAGAGAGAGAGAGAGAGAGAGAGAGAGAGATGGGGGAGAGAGAGAGAGACAGAGAGAGAGAGAGAGAGAGGGGGGGGGGGGGAGAGGCAATCAAACAAGCTAAGCGTCAGTATAGAGACAAAGTAGAGTTGCAATTCAACGTCTCAGACACGAGACGTATGTGGCAACACACAGTCAATCACGGACTACAAAAGAAAACCAGCCCTGTCGCGGACACCGATGTCTTGCTCCCAGACAAACTAAACAACTTCTTTGCTCGCTTTGAGGACAATACAGTGCCACTGACACGGCCCGCTACCAAAACCTGTGGACCCTCCTTCACCGCAGCCAACATGAGTAAAACATTTAAACGTGTTAACCCTCGCAAGACTGCCGGCCCAGACGGCATCCCTAGCCGCGTCCTCAGAGCATGCGCAGAACAGCTCGCTGGTGTGTTTTCGGACATATTCAATCAATCCTTCCTTATCCCAGTCTGCTGTTCCCACATGCTTCAAGAGGGCCACCATTGTTCCTATTCCCAAGAAAGCTAAGGTAACTGAGCTAAATGACTATCGCCCTGTAGCACTCACTTCCGTTATGATGAAGTGCTTTGAGAGACTAGTCAAGGATCATATCACCTCCACCCTACCTGACACCCTAGACCCACTTACTGCCTCAATAGGTCCACAGACGACGCAATCGCAACCACACTGCACACTGCCCTAACCCATCTGGACAAGAGGAATGCCTATGTAAGAATGCTGTTCATCAATCACAGCTCAGCATTTAACACCATAGTACCCTCCAAACTCGTCATTAAGCTCGAGACCCTGAGTCTCAACCACGCCCTGTGCAACTGGGTCCTGGACTTTTCTGACGGGTTGCCCCCAGGTGGTGAGGGTAGGAAACATCTCCACCCCGCTGATCCTCAACACTGGGGCCCCACAAGGGTGTGTTCTCAGTCCTCTCATGTACTCCCTGTTCACCCATGACTGCGTGGCCATTCATGCCTCATGCCTCCAACTCAATCATTTAGTTTGCAGACGACACTACAGAGGTAGGCTTGATTACCAACAACGACGAGGCGGCCTACAGGGAGGAGGTGAGGGTCCTCGGAGTGTGGTGTCAGGAAAATAACCTCACACTCAACGTCAACAAAACAAAGGAGATGATCGTGGACTTCAGGAAACATCAGAAGGAGCACCCCCCTTTCCACATTGAAGGGACAGTAGTGGAGAAGGTGGAAAGTTTCAAGTTCCTCGGCGTACACAAACTGAAATGGTCCACCCACACAGACAGCGTGGTGAAGAAGGTACAACAGCGCCTCTTCAAACTCAGAAGGCTGAAGAAATGTGGCTTATTACCAGAAACACTCAAACTTTTACAGATGCACAATCGAGAGCATCCTGTCGGGCTGTATCACCTCCTGGTACGGCAACTGCTCCGCCCACAACCGTAAGGCTCTCCAGAGGGTAGTGAGGTCTGCACACCGGGGGCAAACTACCTGGACACCTACACCACCCGATGTCACAGGAAGGCCAAAAAGATCATCAAGGACAACAACCACCCGAGCCACTGCCTGTTCACCCTGCTATCATCCAGAAGCGAGGTCAGTACAGGTGCCTCAAAGCAGGGACCGAGAGACTGAAAAACAGCTTCTATCTCAAGAGATAGAGATCCTTTATTCTCTATTTTGGTTAGGTCAGGGTGTGACTAGGGTGGGCGTTCTAGTTTCTTTATTTCTAGGTTCTATGGTTCCCAATCAGCGTTTTGTTCTTTATTGTTTTTTGCCGGGTCACATAATAAAGATGATGAACCCAAACCACAATGCATTTTGGTCCGATTCTTACAACAACATTCGTGACACCATCTCTCATCCATATATTTATATGTACATATTCTTATTCATTCCTTTACACTTGTGTGTATAAGGTAGTTGTTATGATATTACTGCACTGTCGGAACTAGAAGCACAAGCATTTCG